>NW_026125022.1:0-107302 GCF_943737965.1 Phodopus roborovskii
GACTGGGGTAGGCTGAAGCATTTTCAAATATATTCATGACTACACAAGTGAATCTCTGAATGACCCCAGATCCATAACATTTTCTTTTCCCCCAAGTTATGTTTTTAGCATTCTTTATCGGATATTAAATAGTTTAACTATGTATTAAACTACTTAATATAAGGAATCTAAAATGGCTGAAAGACACTTAAGAAAGTTCTCAACATCCTTAACCATCAGGGAAATGCAAGTCAAAACAACTCTGAGATACCATCTTGCTCCTGAAAGAATGGCTAAAATCAAAAACACCAATAACAGTTTACTGGAGAGGATATAAAGAAAGGGGAACACTCCTCCAGCTGGTGGGAGTACAAATTCATACAACCACTTTGGAAATCAGTATGGGCGGTTCCTCAGGGAAAATGGGAATCAGTCTGTCTCAAGACTGAGCAATTCCACTCTTAGGCATATACCCAAAGGATGCACATTCATACCACAAGGGCATCTGTTCAACTATGTTCATAGCAGCATTATTTGTAATAGCAAGAACCTGGAAGCAACCTAGATGCCTCCTATATGGTCCCCCCAGAGAAGGGAAAAGGGATAAAATCTCCTGAGCAAAATTGGGGAGCACTAGTAGGAAAGGAGAGAGAATTACGATAAGAAGAGAAGGGGGGAAAGAGGAGGGGAAAGGGAGGACATGGAGGAAGCAGGGGGTGGGTATAGGAGAACAAGAAAAGAAGTATCATAATAGAGGGAACTATTAAAGGCCTAAAGAGAAATCTGGTACTAGAGAAATGTCCAAAGATCTAGAAGGATGACCCCAACTAAGAATCTAGCGATAGTGGAGAGGCTACCTAAATGTCCTTCTCCTATAATGAGATTGAAGACTATGTTACATGCCATCCTAGAGCATTCATCTAGTAGCTGATGGAAGCAGAAGCAGGCACCCACAGCAAAACACTGAGCTGAACTCCTGGAATCCAGTTGCAGAGAGGGAGGAATGATGAGCAAAGGGGTCAAGACTAGGCTGAAGAAACCCACAGAAATAGCTGACCTGAACAAAGGGGAGCTCATGAACTCTAGACTGATAGCTGGGAAACCAGCATAGGTCTAACTCAGACCCTCTCAACGTAGAGTGTCAGTTAGGAGGACTAGGCAGTCTATAGGGCCTCTCGTACTGGATCAGTATTTCTCCCTAGTGTACTAATGGACTTTGGGAGCCCATTCCATATAGTTATAGCCTCTCAGCCCCACACACACAGGGGAGAGCCTAGTCCCTGCTCCAAATGATGTGACAGACTTTTAAGACTCCCCATGGTAGGCCTTACCCTCCCTGGGGAGTGAGAAAGGGGATAAGATAGGGGGTCAGTGGGGGACAGGGGAGAGAGGGGGAACTGGAATTGACATGTAAAAGAAGATTGTTTGCAATATAAATAAAAAATTTATTCAGTCCCTGTAAAATAGCCAATCTCTTTTAAAATCCAAAGTTAACTATGGAAAAAACTATTTAATATATAAAATATTCATATTTAATATAAATGTGTTCATATTTGGATCTTCCATTCTGTTTCATTTGTCTACATGTCTGTTTTTGTGCCAGATCTGCAATGCTGTTTTTTTTTCCTTTTTTATTTCTTTTGAGACAGACTCTCTCTATGTAGCCTGGTTGCCCTGGGAACACACTGCGGAGGCCAGGGTTGGGACCTCAAAAGCACACAGTTCTGCCTGTCTCCTGAGTGCAAGTCCTGGGTTTAAAGGTGGGTGCCACCATTCCTAGCTTCTGTGATATATCCTGAATCCCAGAATGGTAATCTTGCTAGCATTTTAGATTTTTTTTTTCCTCAAGGATTGCTTTGGTTATGTGATGTTCTTTGTAGTCCCAAGTGATTTTTAAATTGTTTTTTGTCTTTTTCCATTTCTATGAAAACAATTGGATTGCAATGAATCTATAAATGGCTTTTGGTAGAGTGGTCATTTTCACAACATTAATTGTATCAATCCAAGCGCATGGATGTAGTCACATTTTCTAGTGTCTTTCTCAGCCTCTTTGGCCTGAACCAGAAGGCTCTTTTTCAATGACATGTTCTTGAGAGGAAGGACCAGGGGTAAGAAATGATAAAGAACACAAGAAGGTTTAGGTTCAGAAAGTTTTGTACATGCTGGCTCATACAAACAAGTTTATTGAAAAAATCCAGCACCTTAGGAGCAGAGGGGGTCTAAGAGACTTTCTAAATTAGTAAGGCTATTGTTGCTGCTGGTGGTTGCTGTAAGACCCTAATTTCGGGGTCCTCATGGGCCAATGGGTGAGCCACTTGACACAAAACACCAAAACCAGGAGGATGTAACAAGCAAGAGGAGTTTATTGAACAGAGTGGACTCGGGGTGTCAGGAATCTCGGGAAAGCTGCACACCCTCAAAGGGTTCAGGCTCTTTTATACAGAAAAACTGCAAAATCAGCATACATGCATGGGGCACAAGGAGATTGATTACAAAGTATGATCTCATGTTTGAGAGATCACCCAGGTGTGACCTGTTTTTCTTAAAGGAAAAACCACAGAATGTACCTTGGAAAGTCCCCGGACAGTTGGCCAGGTGTGACCCAGACAGGGCTGTTCATCTGGAACCATTTGTTCCAGGGTTGGGGCCTATTTCCTTGCTGTGGGCCAAGATTTGTGGGAAACTTCAATTATTCCACAAAGGTTTAATGATTCAGTAACTAGCCCTCTTTAACAAGATCAGTCCAGCATATAACCACTAGTCCCATCACCATAGTAACCTTTCTTGTTCTCATAATTCCTGATCTTTCCACCCATGTCAATGTCCATTCTTTGTGATTTTCTATATTCTGCTTGCAAGAACTATTCTTCTTACCTCCTCCTGCCCCTTTTCTACATCCTTGCCTCTACAGACTAAAGTCTTTCAGTTGCCTCACAGAGGTAGAAGTTAAATAAATCTGGACCTTAGGGTTTTGCTTGCTGTGAATAGATGCCATGAATGAACATCTGGAAGAATATAGAACACTTTGGGATATTGCATTAGAAAAATGATTGAACACTTTGGGGGGTCCTTATGGGAGACACTAGTAGGAGCAGGGAAGACAGTGGTGATGGGGATGGTTTGGAACTGGGGAGTGGGGAGTGGCTTTGAAGTTTCAGGTGCTCAATTCAGGGTCAGTGTTGCTTTACTTCCTGCTACTTGAGGAGTAAGATATAGAGTTCCCAAACCCTCTCTAGAACCATGTCTGTCTATACCCTGACTGCCTCCCTCTGCCATGATGATAATGGAATAAATCTCTGAACTGTGTTTATATCCAGCTCTCAATTAAATATTTTTCTTTTTAAGAGTTGCTGTGGATCTGGGGAGGGTGGTGGCACACACCGTCAATCCCAGCACTGGAAAGACAGAGGCAGGAAGATCTCTGTGAGTTCAAGGTCAGCCTGATTTACAGAGTGAATTTGGGGACAGGATCCAAAGCTACACAGAGAAACCCTCTCTCAAAACACCAAAAGAAAAAAATAATGAAAAAAAGAAAAAGAAAAAAAAAAAGAGTTTCTGTGGTCATGGTGTCTCTATTGCTAAAGATATCATATACTCTGGCTCTGGACCTATACACCTCCTCCCTAAAAATCCCTTCCACAGTGCAGAATGGGAAGAAGTTTCCTGCCCTACCTGGTTGTGATGCCTGAGGAAGCAGAGCAGTGACCATCATGGCAAGATCCCTGTAAATGTGTAATAGTACCCCGTGTCTTGGTAACAACCAACTGCTCAGCTCAGGAAATATCAGCCTTTCTCCTTACACTGAACTAGATCACTTTTGTGTATAGAAAGAAAAGTTTATTTGAGAAATTAAACAGCTGGGCTGTCTCTCAGGGGGCAGAAAACAGCAAGCAGTGGGAAAAGCCCCTTGTCAGTTTTTAAGGTGGTAGGTAGAAGCTGGAGAGGAGAGTAAAAAGGCCAGGACAGCCTGGGAATTAGTGTGGACTGGGTTAATCATGAATTAGTTGCCCTTGTCTGAGATAGTTCACCATTTGGGTTACTGTTTTAGTTAGTAATTTATTGCTGTGAAGAGACTCCATGACCACAACCCGCTGTGTTTGGGCGGCATTTGTTTGTTTGTTTGTTTGGTGTGTGTGTGTGTGTGTGTGTGTGTGTGTGTGTGTGTGTCTGTGTGTGTGTGTGTTGGTGTTTTGCCTGTATGTATGTCTAGGTGAGGGTGTTGGGTTGCCTGAAACTGGAGTTATAGTTGTGAGCTGCCTTGTAATTGCTGCAAATTGAACGTGGGTTCTCTGGAAGAGCAACCAGTGTTCTTAATTATTGAGACATTTTCCATAGCCCCTATCCAAGACAACTCTTATAAAGAAAAACATTTAATTGGGGCTGGCTACAGTTTCAGAGATTTAGTACATTATCACTATCAAGGGAAACATGGTGGCACTCCAGGCAGATACGGTACTGGAGAAGAAAGGATCTGAGAGTTCTACCTTTTGATCTTCAGGCAGCAAAAAGAGGAGACTGTGTGTCACACTTGGTGTAACTTGAGCATAAGACCTGAAAGTCTTGCTCTAACAGTGACACATTTCCCCCAACAAAGGCCACACCTACTCTAAAAGGGCCACACCTCCTAATAATGCCACTTCCCTATGACCAAGCATGCAAAACATGAGTCTATGGGAGCTCTAACCTACTCAAACAACTAGAGGTATATGAGGGAAGTAGAGTCTTACCTGTTAAAACAGAGATCTACCTTACTCATATTCTTAAGAATGCTGAAAGGAGCCTTCTGTTTATCCAATAACAATCCTGCTTCTGTTACAGAGGCGTTTAGGACATTGTCATCAGCATTGCCATTTGGAAGACCAATTTGAACCTAAAACTGCTCTGTATACTCAGATATCCTGAGTGCATACTTAAATAGAAATTTATCTGAATTTGATCATTTCAGGGATTGGGAAAACGCTTATGCCATTGTTCAGGGATGGAAGTGGGTTGCTAGGTTCATTGTTAAGAGGATTGGGAGTATGTGCATGTAGGACACACATGTTAAGGAAATGGGTTGCAAAATACATTAGTACAAGGAAGTGGGTATTACAGGCTCTGGACCTTAGCACAACCTGACTCCATGATGGAAGCAGCATTCAGGTTGTGAAACTCAGTACACCTAGGACAGCACCACTGCAAAAAAAAAAAAAAAAAAAAAAAAAAAAAAACATAAACAAAACAAAGACCTAATCCAGAACTATGGACTTTAAAAATGTACTAACTTTGCCTTTTGGATTCTGTTGCTCTGCTTCTGGCTAACTGTTCTTGTTAGCTAATATGTCAACCCAAAATAAGAATTGAATGCTTAAAAGCTCACCCTAAGAAAGGGTTAGGGCTACAGTGGAACCAGAACACCCAGTTTAGTCACCAGCTGTCTAATAAAGACTTTTTATTGACCTAAATCTGTGTTCCATAAATCTTCTTTGGTGGATACCCCACCACAGGGGTTGTTTGTGACTATTGGGAAGAGAAGGCCCTTAAGTGTTGGATCAGGAATGAGCTGTGACAATGTGGGAAAGAAACAAAACACAACTGCAACATCAAAAGAAGCAGAGTGAGTGAGTGAGTGAGTGAGTGAGTGAGTGAGTGAGTGAGTGAGTGAATGAGAGTAACTACCTGATTTCGGCACCAAAATGTAAGTCATTGTGAGTGTTACAGCTGTTACTGCAAAGGTGTCCTGACTTGTAGGGAAGCCAGGCTACCTGAAAGCTCTGGAGTCTGGAGCTGCAACAGGACAGCTCAGCCCTAGATAAAAAGGGAGTCCTGACTTTTCAGGAAGCCAGACTACCTGAAGCTGGGTGTTCCTCTCCTGGAGACAGCCATGACAGATGAGCTCTGCTCTGTTTCTCTAAGGGAACATTCTATCAGAGCCAACCACTTTCTAGGCCCAAGATGTTACTTCTTCAGCTATAGTCTGCTAAAGGGGAAACCCCAGCAGAAATGTACCAATCTCCTGCTCCAGTAAAAGTTGTTACTTATCTCTGCTACAGCCTTGCTCCAATCCCTCTAAGGAATATCCCAACAAGTTTCTTCTGTTTCTGTTATCCTTGCTCAGTTCCCCTAACTGAATCTTCATCCAAGACTCTTTTGAGAAAGATTTATTTGGAAAAGCCGGGCATTGGTGGCACACAACTTTAATCCCAGCACTAAGAAGGCAGAGGCAGGCAGATCTCGTGAGATCGAGGCCAGCCTGGTCTACAAGACCCAGTTCCAGGACAGCCTCCAAAACAATACAGAGCAACCTGAGAGAGAGAGAGAGAGAGAGAGAGAGAGAGAGAGAGAGAGAGAGAGAGAGAGAGAGAGAGAGAGATTTGAGAAGGAGGAGCCTCTGTCAGGATGGGAAAGGACAGCCAGCAATGGAAGCAGCAGGAGGAGCTTATAGGGATTCTTAGGTGCAGTTTTCCAAGGGGAGTTTTTTTCTGCTCAGGGGGTGGTTAGTTTTTCCTGCTCAGGGATTGGTTAGTTTAGTGGGTCACAGGCATAGATGGCTCTTATTTCATGGCAAACTGTGTTTCTTTCACTGGTCCTTTTTAGCTTTTTGGCTCTGGTTTTAAAGACAGGGGTGTATTTCACTGGCTCTGATTCTAGGGAGGGACAAGACAAAGTGAGCTTCTTTGGCACTGGTTCAAAGTCAGGGTGTTTTTCTTTGGTTATGGGTCCAGGGACAAAGTGCTTCTTTTACTGCCTCTGGGTTCAAAGTTAGGGTGCTCAGGGGTTGGGTTGTGAAAGACCCCAAGAGTTCGGAGTCTGTCGGGGAGGCCTTTCCCCAAGAGACGAGACCAGCCCACTGGATGCAAATGCAAGAGGTTGTTCATTGCTCACACAGGTACCTGTGGATGCTTCAGTCTTTTGGGGGACTGAGCGTGCTGAGGTTAAAAACTCAGGCAGTTTATATAGGGTTGGGGTGGCAAGAAGCAGGCTTACAGAAGCAGAAGCATGTTACAGGGATTTCATTGGTCCATTTAATTCAGGCAATTAGGGTCAACCAAGAACAGAGTTGCTTATTCGGGTTGGGCACAAAGAATACAAAGAATTCAGTTATGACTATCTCAGTACCTGGTGGTCTCAATAGAATGCTCCCAGGACCTTCTGTTCCCAGATATCATCCTGCTGACCTTGCTTTGGTCCAAGCTGCAGACCACAGATATCTGGTAGGCATCAGAGGAGAAGAACATCTGGTTCCCTCCTGTACTTTCCCATAACTTGACCTTGGCAAGTTAGCAAGAGCAGCTCAAACAGGCAATATGCATAGTGGGGGTCTTTCAGTTGGTTTTGTGCTTATGTTGGCTCTGGGGCAAAGTTGGCTCTTGTGTCAGAGGTCTTGCCCAGACCTTTTACCCTACAGACTGTCCCTAATAGAGACAAAGAACCGCAACAAGCTATTCAAGGGAATGGAGGATTGCACTGTGGCACATGGGGTGCAGGGGGCGGGGGGTATAGGGGGTGTGAAATCAGAAATGCCTATGGTGTGGGGCCAGTGGAAAATGTATTGGCTTTGGTTCCTGTGGAGAACCTCAGAGCAAAGTTAGCATCTTAATAGCTATCTTTCCTACTACTCTCTTTAGATACTAACATACTGGTAATTTTCCATTCTCCTATGACTGTTTTCCTGTTAAGCATATGATGCAGCCTGACCCTGAAAGAGTCCCAGCTGCAGACTTATAGCAACTTATTTTATAGCAGGACACCTCACATCCTCCCTTTGGCCCATTCCCTCATTTCTCCACTACTTAAACCCTGAGGGTATATTCATTAATTCATTAAACGGGACTTGATCAGAATACTGTCTCTTGTCTCAAGTCTCTTGTCCCCCCCCCCCCCCCCCCCATTCTCCCTCCCTCCCTCAGGGTTCCCGTTGACTGACCCCGAGGGTCAGGGCAGGTTCCACCCTGCAGTTTCAGGTAAGGAGTATTTATGCTGAAAGGTATCTCTGAGCACAGGGGTCGTGGTTTCAGATAGGAACCATCTGGGCAAGCAGGTATCCTTGAGTGTGGAAGCTTCCATGTCAGGAACTGCCAAACAGAGAGATATGTTTGCCCATTAACAAAGGCCAGTTTATGTTTAGACAACATGATGCTGATGTGTCTGTCTGATGCAAGTGAGCTAAAACATGCTGACACTGAATGCAAGAGGCACACAAATCAGAAAAACAAACAAACAAAAAAACCTGACACATGTCCAGGGAGCCCCCAAATCAATACTGATGATCTGTTGCAGAACTACTCTTGGCAGAATGCCACTTTTATGTGGGTTCTATATAAATATGGGCATGAGGTCAGATGCCTTGGCCTGATTCTTTACCAGTTGCTACGATTAACCGTAGGCATGGCCTATACACTTGGCTTTGATGTGTGATTTCACTTTTTGAAGCAGGGTTTCTTGTGTCCCAGGTTGGCCTGGACCTTTCTATGTGGCCATGGGGTGAATTTGAACTTCTTTTTCTCTACCTTTTACCTCTCAAGTGTTAGGGTTATGGACAAGAGTCACCACGGCACATGATGTTATTTCTAACCATTGTCATGTCTGCAACCTCTTATCTGCCAACTAGTAAAAATTGAGTCTTAGCCGGGCAGGCAGTGGTGGTGCACTTTAATCCCAGCACTGGGGGAGGTAGAGGCAGGCAGATCTCTGTGAGTTTGAGGCCAGCCTGGTCTACAGATGAAGTTCCAGGGACAGGCAAGGCAACACAGCGAAACCCTTTCTCGAAAAAATCAAAACATAAAAATAAATAAAATAAAAAATAATTTCTTTTGAGTCTTAAGGGTGAAGAGTAGTATTCCGGTAACACTGGAGAGATGGCACTTCTACCCTGCACCACAGCATCTGCAGTTTCTGGATCCTGAGCTCCTGTGGCATTAATAATTTAACTGTCATCCTGGGCAGATCAACAAGAGCATACCATTCTGTTGCGCATCCACCTTATTGTCACCACGACTCAACCCATTCCAACCCAGGGCTCTCGTCTGCCTGATGTTGACGCTGCAGAATTTGCCTAGTCTGCGCCTGCGTACTTACGACATCCAACGCCTCTTCCTGAACACGAGGCCAGACCGGATTTCCGGTGGCCGCCATTATTCTAACTGTCACGCTGGAAGCGTTTGGGTACCTGTCCAGGGCTCCCGCTGTGCAGCGCTCGCAGGTGGGTAGGGTGGACTCAGGGCTGCTGGGTGGTCGCGGGCCGTGGCCTGGGCCGCACCTGAGCCACTGCCTCAGCTGTGCGGCTCAAGGCCTGTGCCTCCCTGCAAAACTATTTTTGTCTTCCGGCCCTTTTTATTCTAGGAAACCTGGTAGAGTTGGACGCTCAACTTGTGTCTACACCCTGCACACTCAGTGGAGGTAAGAGGAAACAGTGTTTCTCATATATCTATATATGCCCAAGAACTTCCTTTTTAGTTCTTGGTAACATTCTCTTAAATAGGTAAGTTTCATTAACATATTGGACTTTTATTACCTGAGTTCAGGTTGTAGTCCCCTGATCTTCCTGACTCAACTTTCCAAGTATGGGGATTACAGACCAAGTCAGTATAGGAAATAATATTTAGATGGTGTTTTAGTCACTGTTCTGTTGTTATGAAGAGACACGGTGACCACGGCAGCTATTACAAAAGAAAGCATTTAATTGGGAGTTTGCCTATACTTTCTGAGGCATCGTCCATTATCATCATGGCAGGGGGCATGCAGTTTGCAGGCAGGCACTGGAGAAGCAGTGAGAGCTACAACCAGATCCATAGGCAGAGACACAGACACTGGTTCTGTCATGGGCTTTTGAAAACTCAAAGACCTTCCTAATCCTTTTCAAAATAGTGCTACTCCCTGATGACTAAGCATTCAATTAGATGAGTCTGGGGGAGGGGAACATTCTTAGTCAAACCACTACAGATGGCACTTTAGTACAAGTTTTAAGAGATAAAATAGTTCATGATGAGTTCAGTGTATAGGAAAGTTATTTGGATGAAAGCATTTTTATGATGGAGAATTTCAGCTCCTCTATCTTTTTTAACTTTAATTTTTAGATTTTTCTTTATGTGTATGAGTGTTTGTGTGTGTATATACCATGTGTGTGTCTGGTTCCCACATTGGTTAGAAAAGGGCATCCGATCCCTTGAAACTGGCTTTAAAGATGTTTGTCAGCTGCCATGTAGATGCTAGGAACTGAACTGGAGCCCTGCAGAGAAGAACACATATTTTCAACTCCAGCTCTCTCTGGAGTTGTCTCTACTCTTAAAATATGCTTTACACTGTTAAATTAATTTTTCTTTTCCCTCACTGGCTAGATGACTGAACTTGATCAATAGAGAGCTTCTTGCCTCTTGGGACAGCCTCTTGAAAACTGAGATTAACAGCATGCACTGCCATGCCTGACTCATCTTTTCATTTCATAGCATACATGAATTATTCAAATAAAATTGAACCATTGCATATTTTCTTACTTTTTGTTTGTTTTTTGGTCTAGTTAAAACTATTTTTGGTACAAGAAAGTAAAAAGAACAGTAGTTGATAATTTTAGCACTCAAAATATTTTAAGCTACCAGCCAACGTTTATACACACATGCAAGGTAATACTGTTTGAGAAAGAATTTTAAATGCCCTAAGAATGAGGTTATGAAATTTTAACCCATGAGGCATGAGACTGTTAGCTGCCTAACACAACTGTTTGATACATGACGACTTAGTGAAAACCTTTTACCAGTTAGCAGAGTCTTCAGTGGAATGAATCAACTTGTAGAGCCTGCCCACTCTCTGTTTGTTTTCGTTGTTTTGTTTTTTTAAAGCAGGGTAGGATATAGCTCTGGTTGGCCTTGAGAACTGTATATTCAGTCATTGGTTGGATTCTTTTTGGTGATTGACACCAGTTTCTTGATCAACTTATGCTTGCTCCACTTGCTTTTCCTTTGAGTGCCTCCTTCATCATCATTTTCTGTTTTGTCTGAAAACAGGGTTTCTCTGTGTAACAGCCCCCAACTGTTGTGAGCGAAACCTGCCTTGTAGACCAGGCTGGCCTCAAACTCGCAGAGATCTGCCTGCCTCTGCCTCCTGAGTGCTGGATTAAAGTTGTGTACTACTATACCTGGGTACCATCTTTGTCTTTTGTTAACAACTAGAAGTTTTTGCCTTTCTCCTCTCTCACACAGTGTGTGCCTGTTGACTTTGTTCTTCACTATGGCTTCTCACAAGACATTCAGGATCAAGCGATTCCTGGCTAAGAAACAAAAGCAAAATCGTCCCATTCCACAATGGATTCAGATGAAAACTGGCAACAAAATCATGTACAACTCCAAGAAAAGACACTGGAGAAGAACCAAACTGGGTCTATAAGGAACTACACATATTTATGCTGTTTGAAGGACACCATTATCTTACTGTATCAAGTTTAAAACATTACCATTGTCTGGACACCTAAGTATGTTTATTGGGAGTATGAGTTTCCCCTTTGTTTCTGTGCTCTTGTGTTCATTCAGTAGTTCAGTAATAAATATGTGAAACCTTGTGTTTGGAAGAACAATGTTTGCAGTGTCTTACAACTTGTTTTGTGGTTCTGGAGAGCAAACTACAACCATTTCCATAATAGACGAGTAGTCTGTCGGTGAGCTCCATCTCTGGCTCTTTTCGGGAAGTTGAGGGTTGATACATTGCCTTCAAACTCACAATTCTCCTTTCTCAGCCTCTGAATGCTTGGAGGACTCCAGCAAACCTAAGTGACAGAAGTTGTAAAAAGAAACTTATTTGTTAAGACTCATTTATCATTACACATGACTGTTGAAATTAGATGACTTTTTTTTTTCAAACAATAGTTGCATTCTGGTCCTTTATATGTGTCTCATTTAACAAATGATAAAAAGTGGTTGTTGCCACACTTATTTCCAGCACACAGGAGGCAGAGGCAGGTGGATCTCAGTGAGTTCAAGGCCAATCTGGCCTAGCCAATTCTGGCAATTGAGGGCTACAATGAGACTATCTCCAAAAAGGGGGAGAGGGCTTTAAATCCCTCTGCATGTTTCTGACTTTCCTGTCTCTGTAAATGGTTTCGCTGCTTCCGGTGCTCTTTAATACCTTAGCAATTTTTTTTTCTGAGTGTTGCCAGTAGAAGTGTTTGTCCTACTTTTTTTTTTTTTTTCTTTAGAAGACTTTCTAGCACCTATGTATGGCTTCTGTTATACAGTTGCAGACTGTGTGTATATTTAAGGGTTAATGACCTAAAGCCTCTGGATTGAGAACTCTGGACAAGAAAAGTTGACTGATACCCACGGGTACATTTGTTATGGAGATCTACAAACCTCCTGGTATCTACCACTTCCAGACTGCAAGGGAACTGACCTGCACCCCTCATCCTTCATCCAAGGTTTCCCTTTTCTGTCCTGTTAGGAGACCACTGAGGAGACCTGAATAAGTCAAATGGTAAGGAGCCTGGACCTCCCAGTTTGAGCTTTTTAAAGGCAAAAACCTCAACTGTGTGATGTACTCAGGCAGCTGTGGACATCTGTAGCAAGTCAGCATTGTTTACAGAAGTAGAAAGATAGCAGTAAGCATCAGGCTGTTCTCAAAATGAGTTAGGGTTATAGTGTACAGAAATTTATGACTGATCTATGTGATCAGTGACCAGTTCATACAAGATAATTTTAGTTTTTCTAAAGAATGCTTTGACAAGATACTATAACTATAATTCAGTAACCCCTGCAGCTTGGATGGAAAAGTATTCTGGCAACTGGGAGCCAAGGAATACCACAAAATCACTGTAAGTACAGTAGCTTACAACCCTACCCCCAGGGAAAGGTTTCCCCAGTATAACAGCTCTGCCCCAGCAGGGGAGGGTTTCCCCAGCCCAGTTGTTACAGCTCTGCTCAGGTCCCACAGAGTGAACAATTCTGCTCTGCTAGTGCAAGGTTTCCCAAGTGAAAGTGTTACAGTCTTGCCTTCTGCTCCCCCCCCCCCCCCCCCCAAGCTCTGTCTCTGCACTGGTGAAAGAAGTGTGTCACCCAAACATTTAAGAGATTTATTGGGCCAGGCGATGGTGGCACATGCCTTTAATCCCAGAACTCAGGAGGCAGATCTCTGAGTTCCAGGCCACCCTGGTCTACAGAGCTAGTTCCAGGGCAGGCTCCAAAAGCAAAGAGAAATCCTGTCTCAAAAAAACAACAAAAGAAAACAGTCAATATGACGGAGGAATCCAGGAGAGTGGCTGCTTTATGCCAAAGGCAGCAGCAAACTGAACAGGCATAGGGCTTATATAGTGATTTTTAGGGGTGGAGTTTTTCCAGGGTGGAGATTTTCAGGATTAGAATTGGTCAAATTTCAATTCCCTTGCGTTTTCACAAGCTCAGATTGTCTAGATTTTGTGCTCAGGGATTGGTTGGTTTTATGCTCAGTTGATCAGGGTCAGCTTTGGCTCTCGTTTCAGGGCCAACATGTTTCACTGGCCCTTTTTAGCCATTTTGCTCTAGTTTTGGGGAGAGGGGTGTGTTTCTTTTACTGACACTGGCTCCAAGGCCAAGGTGTGGTTTGTTTTTGTTTTTAGCCCTGGTTTTAGGGTCAGGGTATGTTTATTTGGCTCTGGTTACAGGGTCAAAATATGTTTCTTTGACTGGCCCTTTTTCCCTACACTATATATCCCCAAGAACCCAATGCCATGTAGGCATTGCCTCTGCTATGGAGTGACTGCAACTAAAAGTTGTTCTGATTAAAGGAATGATTCTACTTCTGGAGATGCCTATCTTCTTTTTTCTATTTCCAAGTTGCCTCCATCAATCCAACATGTGTGAATAAACATGTTCTGTTATAATAAATTTTATTTACCAAAATTGGTGGTCATCCCTGGATTGTATTTTACCATACATGGAAGTCCTTATGAATCTTTTACACCTTCCTGTCAATACTTCCTACTCTGCATCCTTTGGTGTAAATACTGCCTATCAAGCATTTCATAACAAGCAATTTCTAATAGCCAGTTGTTATCTGATTGATAACACATTATGGGCTTTTACCAAAGAGATGTAAACAAAAGTCTTCTCATTCCACACAGGGCACCAACAATGAAAACAAACACCCCCTTAACTGGAATTACTTACAAAAGCACAGTGACTTTTGTGCATCTATACCACTAAAGAAAAACACCTCCCAGCAACTGTCAACTGTCACAATCCTTACAATGGAGTGGAGGCCTTCTAAGCTCTCCCTGCCCCCCTCCCTCACCCCCCATCCCAACTGTTAATTAACTGCCATATATCTTCAGGAAGGGGAGGGGCCTCAGGAATCCCTCTCCCCTAGCAACTGTTACTTGTATCTTGAGAAGGAGTATGGCCTTGTGAACTTGCCCAGTCTTCTACAGACTTTCTGCATGGCAGCAGCCATATCATACTTGGAGGACAATATACAAGATAGTGAGATCCATTATAACAAGATAGTAAAAAGAGGCTTGTATTTCTGGATACAACTGGATTTATCTAGGGCAAAGGTTCAGATCAGTCTTATCCCTTTACCTGCAATAGTCATTTATAAAATGACAGTTACCTTTACTTAGTTATTTAGAATTCTATCAGTTAATATATCCCAAAGAGTGTTAGTAAGATGGCTCAGTGTTACATGAGATTCTTGCCCGACTGGTCCTGAGGCCCTTGAGCCCCAAATAAATAAATGGATGCTATATTAGTTATAAAATTGTTGGCTGGTGGCTAGAGCTTCTTATTGGCTAGCTCTGCCTTAATTATTAACCCATTAATATTAATCTAAGTATTTCCATGTGGCTTACTGGAGAATTCCAGCTGCATCCTCTCTTGCCGGGCTCACATTCTCTCTTCCTCTGGTAACCCAAACTATCCATCCTGGTCACTAGCCACACAGTGCTTTATTCATCAACCAATAAGAGAAACATATACACATACAGTGGGTCTTTCCCCATCAGCTCAGTGAGTAAAGGCATTGTACTTCAAAAGTCTGAAGAGATGATAACCATAGGTTGTAAATCTATATAGTACTTCCATAGTAATATATGGATACCATAATTTTATTAACATAAAATTAACCACATTAGCCATAGCAATTATACTTTATTTCTATTCCATAATTTAATGCAATATTTATAAGGCCCTTGTAAGCTAGAAACATGAATGCTGGAACATAAAATTAACCATAATAATCATACATTGTTCTATTGCTGTCACTGTTCTATTGCTGTGAAAAGACACCATAACCAAGGCAACTCTTACAAAAGGAAGCATTTAAGTGGGGGATTGTTTACAGTTTCAGAGGGTTAGTCCATGATCATCATGGCAGGAAAATGACAGGTATGGTGCTAGAGCAGTAGCTGAGAGCTTTACATCCTGATCCATAGGCAGACAGAGAACTTGGGTCTGGCATCACAAAGCCCCACCCACAGTGATACACTTCCTTCAATAAGGCCATACTGCCTAATCCTTTTAATCCTATCAAAGAGTTCTACTCCCTGGTAACTAAGCATTCAACTATATGAGGGCATTCAGTTTCAAACCAACTCTTCATTTTGTCATATCATTTAATGTTGAACTCATTACAGTCTGTAAGCCTGTACATGGGTGCTGGGGAGTAAACTTGGGTCCTTTAGAAGGGCAATAGAACTTTTACTGAGTACCAGTTATATATAGGAAAACAGAAACAGGTACTATGTAAGGGATAATGGAAAAGGTATGGATGTAAGAGGGTGGTGGTAATTGTATTTGTGATAACTGAGCTACTGATTAATACTTTTGGGGTTTTTGCAGTTATGTTCAGCTAGTGGCTGAGGACTTTCAGCTTTTATTGCTTATTCTGATAAGACCTAGAAAATCTGGTCAGTTTTTAGAGACTTCCTGAAACTATTTTGATTTACCTTCCTGTTTAAGGAGCTTCTCTACAGGATGGAATCTTTCAATATGGGGAGGAAACTCTCATACAACAACTTGGCGGCAGGCCATAAGGCATGTCCTTCCCCAAAAGGACATTGTTAAGTACCAGGCTTCACCAAATATGACTCCACCTAGGGTAACAGATATTTGGGACTATGTAGAGAGCTTAAGTAAAATGTCAGGGTGCTAGGACTGACCAGCCTGTCTGGCAAGAACAAATATATTTTAGAAAGACACTTAAACTACAGTCTTTGGTTATACCACCCTGTGAAAGAATGGAACCCAAGAAATTAGAATTAAATCAGGGATGCGCTGGAAGAGAAAGGACTGGAGCTCCAGGGGGCATCCAGAAAATGTGCTTGTCTCCTGAAGAAACAATTGTCAGATGTACTACAATAGACAGAGATCACACTGTGGCCAGACTATTTCAGTTTAAACTCTATTGAGGAGACTAGGAGTTAGGCAGACTCCCTGATAGACACACAGATAGGGGGAGAGGCCATGACTGAGTAATAAAGGTGGTGAATTTACAAGATGGCCTGGGACAGGCTTCCTAAGGGCTCTCTCAGGGAAAGGCAGTGAGCACGAAAGGACCTGTTCAGCATCAAGTATAAAGGGAAGATAATACAAACAATACGAGGATTCTGAGCAGACTCTCAGGATCTGTCTGTCCCTTCTCCCAATTTTGGTTTTCTTAGTTGGCTTATTGAGGACGAGTGGCAAAACCCAGCTTGTTGCAGCGCACGGAATGATCCCTAAGGCTTTTATAGCAGGATCATGTTTTAAATATGCATATAGTTAAATGTGTATCCCTCCATGAATTTGTGTGCATCACGTGCACATAAGTGACCTCGGAAGCCAGAGGGAAGGGGTTGGATCCCTTGGAATTGGAATTATAAGCAGTTGTGAGTGAGCTGCCTGATGTGGGTGGAGCGCTGGGAACTGAATTCTCTATATGAGGGCATATGCTATAAATTGCAGAGCCATTTAATTCTTCGGTCCACAGGGCCACTCAACATAGCAAACTTTAAGGGACAGACATCTGAAAATTCAGTAATAAGGACACGTGTTACTGTACTGCGATATTTATTTATTTTGACTATCTATCTATCTATCTATCTATCTATCTATCTATCTATCTATCTGACATTGGTGGTTTGGAGTTCATTCAGACTTGCATTTAATCCACATAGATCGGCTAGGCCCTGCCTCAGGCTTGCTGAAATTAAAGG
The DNA here is from genome assembly GCF_943737965.1 of Phodopus roborovskii. Taxonomy (NCBI): domain Eukaryota; kingdom Metazoa; phylum Chordata; class Mammalia; order Rodentia; family Cricetidae; genus Phodopus; species Phodopus roborovskii. The sequence continues at coordinate 17,108 of NW_026125022.1, forward strand.
AGTGGGCCACCAGGTGTAGCAAACAAGACTTTCCCATAGTGGGCTATGGGCTGTGTGAGAAAGAGGAATTTGGAAGATAATCCTCCCCCACCTTAGCAATGCAGAGTAGCCGCTTAAGGACATTTTGCAAACAGCCCCCATTGGTCATGAGACCTTGTGTCTCCAGAGCACATCTGTTGAAAGTGATGAGAAATACTGTTTTTCGTGATTTCTCGGCCCTTTCTCTTCAGAGGCGCCACAGAACGTCAGTAAAGGCTCGCTGGAGCAGCAAAGCCTCAGTCCCCTGTGGTATCTCGAATTTACAGGTCTCTGGAGGATCACCATCCCGGGTTCTAACCCAAATCTATAACCCTTTTTCTCTGGGACTTGCTTTTGCGAACAAAGTTTCGTTAGTAAGAACTTCCTAAACACCACTGAAATCTTTGCGCAAGGCGGGCCCTCGCCCGCGCGCTCGCCCGCACGCCCGCCTCAGGAGCCGCGCTGAGGCCCCGGGCCAGCCCCAATCGCGGGATCGTGCGTCCGCGGCGCGCCTCCAGTCAGTTTACTTTCCCCTCAGCCGCTCTGCTCCCCGCCCACCGTCTCCGTGATTGGCTGGGTTCCCTGCCCTTCGCGCGGTCATTGGCTGGCAGCGGCCGGGGGGCGGAGGGGAAAGAGATTTAGTCTGGCTCCCGCTCCGCCGCGGGTCATTTCGTCTGAGGTGGCGGCTCACTTCTCCGTGGAAGCCGTCGGGGAGCGGCGCCCCGCCGCGGGGTACGTTGCGGGCGGCGGTGGCTCCGTGCGGGCGGCGGTTAGAGGGCCGGCTGGCTTCATGGCGGCGCTCGCCCCGCGGAGGCCGGCCCCGACCTGGAGGGAACCGGCCCTGAGGAGCGCAGGCTCGGCCGCGGGCGGGAGCGGCCGCCCGGGGCGGCGGCGGGGGGTGGGGGGAGGTGAGGGTCGCCGCGGCGGGAATGGCTGGTGCTGTGCACTCGGTGTGGGGCAGGTGAACTGATGATGCAGCAAATGTCCGCGTCGGCGTCTGTATCCGCTGGTCAGGGTCAGAGATGCGGTCGGCCTGTTGTAAAACACACAGGTGCCAGAAGAATTACCTGGAGCTCGCCTTGTGGTCTTGATCTGTGGTGGGCGGGCAGACCAGGAGGGAGAGTCACATCTGCTGACCAATTTGCTAAAAGAGACTGGCACCTGGAGCAAGCCCTTGGCGCCTTGAGCTTGCAGCTCCATAGTGTCATGGGGTACCTGTATAAACCCCCCGCCCCCCCCTCCATAACTCTAATTATGTGGAGTCCTTATTCACCACCGGCAGGGCTGTCTAACGCAGAGTAGCTGGAGCATCCCCACCCTTCAATTTGTATTAAAAATTTAAAAGTACTGTTTCGAAAGCAGCTATGGGTATCTGCAGGGAGCAAGCATTGTTTGCAGAAAGGAAATAAAATGGCAGTTAAGACCTCAGGCTGTTCTCATAACCTTAAGGTCAAAGTCACATTGCATAGAAATATATGATAGAAATATATGGTTGGTCTACATGACCAGTAACCAGTTTATCCAAGATAACTCAAAATTTTTACTTTAATTATTATTGTTGTTGGGTTTTTTTGGTTTTTTGTTTATTTTTTGTTTGTTTGGTTTTTTTTGTTTTGTTTTTTTGTTTTGTTTTGGGTTTTTTTTGGTTTTTTTTTTTTTTTTTTTTTTTTTGGAGACAGTGTTTCTCTGTAGGTTTTGGAGACTGTCCTGGAACTCTCTTTGAAGATCATGCTGGCCTTGAACTCAGAGTTCTGCCTGCCTTAGATGAGATCAAAGGCTTTTGTCACCACTGCCCTGCTCAAAATTTTTCTTAATTCTTTCACGAATTGTCACAACTACAGTGTTCAGTACTCCACTACAAATAGGACTCTGTGATTGAAGCTGAACACCATTCAGATAGAGGTTGATTTTAGTGACTCCTGAAAAAGACAAAAACAATTAACAGTTTCTTATTCATCTTTTTCCAGGTTTAGCAAACAAGTTAAAGAATGTGTCTCAACAAAGGAAGCAACAATGGCCTCTCTGCTTAAAATTCTTAAGGAAACTGACTTTTGTCTGGTGTAGTGGGGCACAGTTTAAATCCCAGCATTTGGGAAGCAGAGGCAGGAGCATCTCTTGTGAGTTTCCAAGGCCAGTCAGTGTGACCCTGTCTTAGTAAATAAATAAATGTGAAAAGGAGTGAAATGATTAATTACATCGTTGAATTTAGGTCTTATGAATGTTGCTTTTTATGTTAGTTGGTTTATCCCTCAATTTTTTTTAAAGAGAGGTTGAATCTAACCTTAATGAAATTTGTCTCCATAACTCAGTACAGATGTAGATGAGCTACATATTAACTTCTGTACAACAGAAATATGTAAGCAGTGCATTTAAAAAATACTTAGCAGCTAATGCAATTTAGCTACCACTTGAATTTTTTGGCTTTACTTTATCGACTCTGTACTTGTGTCAGTCTTGAATCTCTACTGTTTTCTTACTACTAAGTGTTTGGAATTTTGATATGGAACTTAAAACCGTCCCTTGATTTCTGCTTGCCTTTATATCATAATTCTCTGATGTATGTATAATGATAAAATTATTTTATTGTGTGGCATGTATATGCTCCTCCATTGGGTTCTAGAATTAGGCTTCCATGGCAAGTTCTTTTACCTACTGAGCTATCTTACTCTCTGAGGCTTAAATAAACCTGGACCCCTACTATAACACATAGCAATAATCTTGGATAACTCTTTAATCTTTATAATTACAGGTAAAGCATTCTGTACTTAAGCATTATCTAAAGAGAAAACAATGAGTTTTATAGCATTGAGGCTGTGCTAAGGGTGAGCCAGTAGGGTCACAACTTAAAGGCCTACAAAGGTGGTTCAAGGCCAGCTTCAGCATCTTTAGTGAGGTTTTGTCTCAAAATAGAGTAGAAAAAGGGCTTAGTGGTAGAGTAATTGCCTAGCATGAATGAGGCCATGGATTCAATGCCCAGTAGTATATAAACACTCTCTCCGAATTAAAAAAAAAATGAGATAATCATATACAATTTTAAAATTTGAATGTGAACCATTACAAATGTGAGTGAGGTTTATGGTTATAAATCTAGCCACCAGCTGGATAGAGCACTCATATTTTTACTGAAATCAGAACTCCAGCACTAATAAATGTCAGTACAGTGTGAGGATGTTTCTATAATCTCAGCAGCACCTGGGAGGTATAGACTGGATTCCAGGAGCAAGTAAGACTAGCCAAATTGGTGAGCTGAGAATTCATTGAGAGATCTTGCCTTAATATCTGTGATAGAGAGTGATACAGAGAGATGCTTAAAGTTAACCTCCCAAATTTGAACAAACACATGTGTATTCATACAAAGCTAAAAAACAAAAATCCACAGGCTTGGCAAGATAGCACCATGGGTACTTGCTGTTCAATTGACTCTGCAATTCCATCCCCTGGATCTACCTCCTAAAGGGAAAGGACCAACTCTCACAAGTTGTCCTCTGACCTCCCAATCCAAGACACACACACACAAACACATACTTAGGACATGTGTGACTCCCTCATATATCAGACAAAATCTTTTTCTTTTTAAATCCAGGCACTCTCTTTGTAGTCCTGGCTAGCCTGGAACTTGGTATGGCGACCAAACTGGCCTCTAACTCACAGAGATCTTCCTATCTCTGCCTTCTGAGTGCTGGAACTAAAGGTCTGAACCACTTAATCCCAGCATTTGGAATGCAGAGGCAGGCATATCTTGGAGGCCAGCCTGATGTACAGATTGCATTTTGTGAAGTTTTGCTTTTGTTTTTTCAAGACAGGATTTCACTATGTAGTCCTGGTTGCCCTGGAACTCACTCTAGGCAAGGCTGGCCTCTGCCTTCCCAGTGGTAGAATTAAAGGCATATACCCCCACTTAAATTGCACTTAAAAGAACCTAACTTGAATGCTGTTGAAGGGTTTCCGTTCTTGAAAACAACCTACTAAGAAAGTACTTCCTCAGAGAGTCACACCAAAGAAAACAGAGGCGACTACAGGTTTGGTACGGAGGAACTTTGCATTTCAAAGTGGTAGCAGAATGTGACAGTGTGGCATAAATGGTACTGATTTTGCAGGCATGTTGGGGTCATGTAGTCATAAGGCATGGTTAAAGAAAGTAACCTGTTTGTGTTGTTTTGTTTTGTAGGAATCCACAATTAAGAGATTGACTTGAGCTGGACATGTTGGTACAGCAGAGGCAGGTGGATCTCTGAGTTCAAGATCAGACTGGTCTACGTAGTGAGTTCCACATCGGTCAGGGCTACATAGTAAGATCTTGTCTCAAACAAAAGACAGATTGGCTTCAGTCTCAGAAGAGATTTGGACTTTGAAACAGTTTTTGAACTGTTAAAGACTATGGGATTTTAAAATACATATTGTATTATGAAATGGCCATAAACCTGTGGGTCAGGCAATGAGTGTTGCCATTTGAAATGTGAAATGTCCCTTATAGCAGTGGTTCTCAATCTTCATAATGCTGTGATCCTCTTACCTCCATGCCTTCCTTGACACAGTCTGCATCCTCTAAAACAGTAAGCCAAAGTAGCACTTTCCTTCCTTAAATTGTTTCTTATCAAGTACAGATTATAGCAACAAAAAAGTAACTAATTCAGACTCATTACTTGGCAAGAATAGAGGGGCATCAGGCACATGAGTGGTGGTGCACAGACATAGATTCAGGCAAAACACTCATAGAAAATTTAAAATTTTTTGAAAATATTTTCATGAAATACCACAGAATAATACAGGTATGTGCTATGCTATTACATGAAATAGGAAAACAAAAACAAAATTGAGACAAATTACTAAAACATTAGAAAAAAGCAAACCTGTGTAGGGCTCTAGCAATGGATGAGATTGAATTAGGAGAAGAGAGCCCAAATCAAATTATTTCATTGAAAAGTTTTACTATACCTCTTCCCGTTTGTTAAAGAAGAGATCTAACTATGGTCATTAAGTTGTATAGACTCAGTTTTTGTGTATGATATTTCCTTAGCAATGATCTCATGGCTTTGACACTTTAATATCCTGGAGTCTCCAGTGCACTCAGGCTTCCCTTTCACAGATTTTATGAAATGGTCCTCAGGGCCTCCATGTAGGTCTCCTTTGCCACATACCTGGACTCGTTGTTCTCTTTATAGCAGAGGAAGATTACACAACCTCCTTGTCTTAGTTAGGGTTTTAGTGCTATGTAGAGATACCATGACCACAGAAACTTTTTAAATGTTTTTATTGAGCTATACATTTTCCTTACTGCCCTCTCCTCCCCTCACCCCGTTTACCCTCCCCTTTAACACCCAGGCTCCCATATCTTGTTTCTCCTTAGGCAGATCCATATGTGTCTCGCTTAGGGTCCTCTTTATTACCTAGCTTCTCTGGGGTTGTGGCCTGTAAGCTGGTTGTCTTTTGCTTTATGTCTAATATCCACTTATGAGTGAGTACATATTATATTAGTCTTTCTGAGTCTGGGTTACCTTAGTTCTGTCCATTTGCCTGCAAATTTTAAGATGTCATTGTTTTTTTACTGCTGAGTAGTATACCTTTGTGTAAATGTACCGCATCTTCCTTATCCATTCTTTAGTTGAGAGGCATCTAGGTTGTTTCCAGGTTCTGGCTATTACAAATAATGCTGCTTTTGTGGTAAGTGTGCATCCTTTGGGCATATTCCCAAAAATGATATTGCTGGGTCTTGAGGTAGATCTATTCCCAATTTTCTGAGAAATCACCATACTAATATACTGATTTCCAGACGGACTATACAAGTTTGCACTCCCATCAGCAATGGAAGAATGTTTCCCTTACTGCACATCCTCTCCAGCCTAACTTTTCCTGTAGTGTTTTTGATTTTAGCCATTCTGACAGGTATAAAAAGGTATCTCAGAGTTGTTTTGATTTGTATTTCTCTGATGACTAAGGGGGTTGAACATTTTCTTAAGTGTCTTTCAGCCATTTGAGATTCCTCCGTTGAGAGTTCTCTGTTTAAATTTGTACCCATTTTTTTTAATTGGATTATTTGGTATTTTGATGCATAGTTTCTTGAGTTCTTGGTGTATTTTGGAGATCAGTCCTATGTCATATGTAATGTTGGTAAAATCTCCCATTCTGTAAGCTGCCATTTTGTCTTGTTGACCATGCCCTGGGTTTCAGAAGGTCCCTTTTATTGATTGTTGCTTTCAGTGTCTGTGCTACTGGTGTTAATACAGGAAATGATCTCCTGTGCCAGTGTGTTCAAGGCTACTTACTTCTCACTTCTATGAGGTTCAGTGGATCAAGGCAACTCTTACATGGGAAAACATTTAATTGTGGCTGGCTTACAATTGAGATGTTTAGACTGTTATCATGGCATGAGCATGGTGGCATTCAGGCAGACATGGTACTGGAGAAGGAGCTGAGAGTTCTACATCTTGATACATAGGCAGCAGGAAAAGAATGCCACTAACATTACTTGAACTGAGACCTCAGAACCCACCCTTAGTGATATACTGCCTCCAACAAGGCCACACCTAATTGTGCCATTCCTTGTGGGTCTATGAGGGCCATTTTCTTTCAAACCACTGCACCCCTTATCTCATGTTTCCTTCATGGCTCCAAAGCCAGAACCATATGGCCAGCACTGCCAAGTTCAGCTGCCTGCTTAAGGTGAATAATGGGCCCCTCCTTGAATTACTTTGCATAAGCTTTGGTTTGTTGTTGCTTTTTGAAGCAGAAAAAAAAAAAAAAAAAACAAAAAAACCCTCAGTCCTTTTCCTTTTACAAGTTGCAATATTAGATGGATGGGGTCATAACCTGAAGAGGGTAGTAGGACTATTCATAGTAGACTATTTTTCAGCTAATCCTTGGCTCCAAAATTCAATTTTCTGGTGCTCTTTTTGATTAACACTGTACATTTTTTTCCTTTTTACTCTGTTTGTGTGCTTTCATTGTGTAACCTGTATAAAAGTGATTACTGGTAACCACTGAACAGTTACTATTAAGCTGTCATGTAATCTTCTCGGCCAAAGAAATTAATCTAGAGCTCTCCAGTTTGGTCTCAGGCAGATACTTAGGACATGAACAAGAAGCAGCCACATTTTTAATCGTTGTATCACAAGAGTGGTCTCTGATCCAGGGCTAGTATTGGTCTCTGAAACCTCATCATCTGAACCTCCAGTAGTCCACATTGATGTCAGCACTACTGCCTTCCAAGATCCTACTAGGATATTTTGATAAGCCCTACTTAAAGCATTCACCTACCTTCTTGTTCCAAAGTCCTCCAAAGAGCAGCATGATAGGCCTGTATCATCAGTACCCCACTCCTGGTACCAACTTTTCTTAGTTGCTTCTCTGTTGCTATGGTAAGAAACAATAATAACCAAGGCAGTTTATCAAAGAAAGTGTTTGGGGAGTCCTTATAGTTTCAGAAGTTTAGAGTCCGTGACAGTCATGGTGGGAAAGCATGGGAGCCTGCAGGCAGGAATTGCACTAGAAGAGGCGAGAGAGGCCTATATGGAAATGTTTTGGACTTTTGAAACCCCAAAGCCCATCCCCAGTGACATATCTCTTCCAATAAGACTACACATAAGCATTTCCACCACCTGGGTACCAACTATTCAGACATACAAGCCTGTCGGGGCCATTCTTGTTCAAACTGCCACTCAGGTTTTTGGTGGTTTTTTTTTTTTTTTTTTTTTTGCCTCTTTTATTCAACAAAGGATCTTATGTGGATAGTTACATCTGAAAGTAAACTAAGAGAGATTAGAATAAATGTAAAACTTTTAGTCTTTTAAAAATAAGAACTAGTAAGTACACAATTATGAGAAATCCATAAAAATGACTGAAGAACAAATTAAGATCATCAAAATTAAAAGATAAAAGATTAGCATATAAAAAATAAGTCTGCAGTGATTGAGCTTAAATCCTCTTTTAAGTTTACACTGGATTTGTTGGTCAGCTTTAATCCAACATGGTAGCACAAACAAAACCCTGAGAATCTTGGGTTTGATCACTGGCACCTCCTAAAACTGGGTGTCTAGTAAATATCTGGAGTCTTAGAATTGAGATAAAGGCAGGAAGATCAGGAATGAGCTCCATAGTGAGTTTAAGGCGAGTGTGACTATATCAGTTTCTTTCTCAAAAAGTCAAGAAATGAAAAAAATTTGGCAGCTTTAAAAGTGAGCTTACTTGGTATATTAATTGCATTATAACTAGGGTTTATCAGAATATAACCCCATTCATTGTGGAACATCAGAACTTTAAATGAGTCCAAAAAGAAAAGAGCTTGTGTATAATAGTATCAAAAAGCAGTACAAGGCAGGAAGAATGGCTCAGTTGCTAACTTATTTCACTAAGACCTTAGTTCAACCCCCAGCTCTCATGTGAAAACGAAAGCAGTTGCCATGGACTGACCCAGTTAGGGATCTCTAGTAATCAGGTCGGTAAGGTAAGGATTTGGCAAGTGACAGACACAACACAAAGAGAAGTGGTTTGAATCTGTTGTAAGTTTACTCTAGTGAGAGAGCATCAGATATATACACATGATTTAGGAACTAAGATTTGACCCCATGTCAGGTTATACATAGTCACATCTAATGAGTGGTTACATGTTGACAACTTATCTTGAAACTAAAAGAACAGAGCAGAAAGTACCCTTTGAGTACCATCTGGCCTCTAGACAGTGGTTAATAGCCTCAGACCTGAGGTCAATTTTATTCTTAAAATTTTGTTGAGCTGCCTCCTATATAAAAAATGTAGAAGTTTGTAAAGCTTAATATATTTATGATCAGTCTGGCCAATTTGGCTCTTTTTGAAGCCCCCCCATCCAACTTTGGGGGAGGTGAGCATATAGTTTTTGTAATTGTTTTGTTAAACTAATTTGGTCCCTTTTGTCAATAAGCAACAAGGAGGCCTTGCTCTAGCTAATATCTACTAAGTGTGTGACACACCTTCTCTCCATCTATAATTACTCATCTATTTCCCTGATCATATACTCCTGTATCAGCACAGAAGGGGTTGTAGTCCTGAGTCTCTGTGGAGTTTCCCTGTTTATTGGAGGCACCTACCATTGTCCTTTGAGTAGGTAATGCCTTCTACCATAAATCGTAGTAGTAGGAATTCGTAGTAGTAGACTGTTCTTCCTAGCTCCTGGTGAACTCCCTGGGTCTTTTTCCTACTAGTCTTTGAACTTTTATCCGTTTACTATCTACCAAGACTTGGCCAGGACCTGTTGTATTAATTATAGCCATAAAAAAATCAAGAAAGATAAGGTATAGAACCCAAATCCACAGAACTTGGATCAGTGCACTGGAACAAAGCATAGGGGCAGGATGCCAAGGACCTCCGGGAGACTAAGTTCCATGGAACACATGCCCCTGGTCTGTAAACATGGTTTTCACCATGTCACACAGAGCCAACCATAGTGATGGTGCATGCTTATAATCCCAGTGATTGAGAAGAGAGACAAGAGGATTCTGGATTCTCTCAGCCAATCTAGCTTGGGTTTCTCTGAGCTATGATTTCCACCCTGGTGTTACCATGTCTACCTGTTCTGTGCCTGAGGCTTCTTTCCCACTGGGGAGCTAGATATACTGTTTCCTACTTTTTCTTTATATCAACTTTCTCTGGTACTTGGTTTTTAGTGAATATATGGACACATTTTTATTTTTATATTCATTTATGTCTTAGAGCTTTCTACAGAAATAAAATTTGCCCACTTCAAAGAGATATGGTCTGTTTTTTTTCCAAAAACTTTTACCATACCATTCATGTTTATACATGTGACCCATCTAGGGTTACTTTGCTATTTTTTTCTGTTACCTATTACTTTGAAATTTATTAGATAAGGTATGAGATAAAGAGTAAAGTATGTTTTTTTCCCCCATGTACCTATCTAGTAAACATGAATCCTGTATTAATACCAGTCTTTTTCTCCTTTGTCCAGACAAGTCAAATGGTTTTATGTGAAGCTCTTTCTGGTTTCTGTCCTATTAGTACCACTGTCTTTATTATAGTACATACTATTTAAAATCTTGGTTCTAATTGTTTCTATTTAGAATAAAGCTTCCAAATAGAAATGATCAATATAGAGAAATATTCTCAGTATTATTTTAATATTATTATAACTAACCGGGTAAATGCATTTAAATCTTTTTTTTTTTTTTTTTTTTTTTTTTGAGGCAAAGTATCATGTTAAATATATCTTAAACTCTAGGATACAAATTATGGAAAGTCCAGACAGAAAAAGACAGAAGGTTTTAAAGGCCAAAAAAACAATGCCTGCAAGTTGCCGGAAGCAGTTGGAGATCCTGAACAAGTCAAAGAATGTTGAAGCTTCAAAAGCAACAGTTGGAACTAATACTGTTTCAAACGGTAATCAGAGCTTAAGTCCTGACGTTCTAGCTAGCAAATGTATACATTCTGAACATGCTAACTCCTCATTTGTGTAGCATTCTTCCAGACTTTAAGCATTAGAAGAACTGTTTCAGAAACAAGGTCAGGAACCACTGATGATCAGGGTGTATGTTCTTACACAAAGCCAGGGACACCTAACTCTTCTGTCAAATACTCCACACAAGAGCTGACAGAATTGCAGAACAAATGTATCAAGATCATTTTCTAAACATGAAGAGAATTACAATAACTTTATATTAAAAAGTTGATGGTGTTAAATAGGTGTTAAATAAGTGCTATAATCCAGAGTACTTTAGATGATAAGAGAACCCACAAGATAGCTTTTAATTTAGAAGCAAACTTTACTTCAGAGCCTAAAGATCAAAGTTATGTTTTTGAGTTCAGACTTTATCTCTTGAGAAAAAACCTAATTTGGTAAATTCAGTCTTCTCTAGTAATTGTGCTGATGCTATTTTGAAAACCAAAGAATACAGTGGGACCTGTCACTCTGGTCTTTTTAATTGTGAATGTGCATACTCAAGTGGTAGTCATTACTTGGCCTTGATAGTATAGTAACTCTATGTCTTTTGGAGAAATTCAAATAGTGACTTTCCTAAGGGTATTTTAAAGTATCAAACATGACAAAAAATAGAGTACATATAGATAGGACAAAAAATAAATGATGTCTATGTTTTCAAACTGTTTTGTTTGTAAATTGTTCTTGATTCTGAGATGGCAATATACATTGTTAAAGGAGAAAATTATGGTTAATTATTGGCTTTATTTGTAGTGCTAGGATTGGGCATCAGGCAGGACTAAATTCTGTTGAAAAGAGTTATGAGGCTGGGGACGTCTATGTAGCTCAATTGGTAGAGTGCCTGCCTAGTGTGCTTGAAACTCTAGTTCAGTCCCCAGTACCACATCAACTGGGTGTTGTGTGTGCATACTGTTATCTGGAGCACTAAAAAGGTAGAAACAGAAGGATCAAAAGTTCAAGGTCATCCTTAGCTACAAAGCAAATTTGAGGCCAGACAAGGCATAAAGGATCCTGGGTATCTTACTGATGTGGATATACCAGTAAATTGAATCCTTCCCCTTCCTTCTGCAAATATTAACCGCCAATAGCTACTTGGGAGGTGGAGCTTTGTAAGTCTCCCAAAGGACAGGTACATTAAATTGTTGGTGAATCTATTTTTTCCATAGAATTGATTTATAGATCATATGCCAAATAGAAATGAGAGATGCAGTTAATTCATATGCCCAACAATGGAGAGCTACTTAGAAAGAAACCAAGTAATTAAAAAAGGAAGTGCTCAAGTTATAAAATCATTAAATAGCAAAACAAATATCATTAGAAGTAGGATCTTTATGTTGGTTCATAAATGCTGATTAGGGCCAGCAGGATGGATTAGCAAATAAAGGTGTTCTCTTCAAAGCTTGGAACCCACGTAAAGGTGGGAGGAGAGAACTTCACAAGGAATGCCTCTACCCTCCACACTCACTATTAGGGCATGCTCACATATACACACAATGTAGACTATTTTGTTTGTATTTATCATTTCAAAGATAATTTAAATTGCTGAATAACTTAATGAAAGTAATGAATTCCTTAAGTGACTATATACAGTTTATTTAGGGTTTTGTTTGGATTATGTGTTCAGAAGGATTTGTTTTTTCATATTTTTTGTTTTGGTGAGAGAAGGTCTCATAGCCCAGTCTGGCCTTGAATTTTTTATTGTCTTTTCACCTCCCAAATGCTATAATTTGAACTGTGTACCTCCTTCTCCTTTGGTTATCCCTATGAAAAAAAGACTGAAATGGGTTTATATCTGAGACCCGAATCCTACCAAGATTTCTTTTTTTAAAGAAAGGAAATGTTTTTTATGCCATTATATTTACTTGGTTTTTCAAGATAGGCTTGTAACATCTGGCTGTCCTGGAACTAGCTCTGTAGACCAGGCTGGCCTTGAACTCACAGAGATCTACCTGCTTCTACCTCCTGGGTGCTGAGATTAAAGGTGTGTGCTACCATCACCCAGCTCAATATATGTATTTTTAAACTAGGGTATTGCTATATAGTACTGAGTGCTAGGATTAAAGTCATGCACCATCATGCCTAGCTAAAAAATTATTAATTAAAACTTTTAAGCACTGCTGTTGGCATATTTTAGTTTTTCCACTTGATTAGACTTCCTAAATTAGAGTTTTTAGTTCCTTCTTAAGAAGGAATATTTTTACCTATAATCTTTCTATCTCCCCAAGGCCATAATCAAAAGAAGATGTTTTCAGAAAACAAAGAAAATGTTAAGTTCATGGAAGCTTCAGAGCAAATTAATGAAAATGGTTGTGTAGCTCTGGAAAGGCATACAGCACTGCTAGAACAGGTAATGTTGGGCTTTAAATATTTGCTTTAGGAACTTACACTTTGGATGTGTTGAAAGTGCAGGAGAGAAAGTAAAGGTTAAGAGCACTTGCTACTTTTGCAGAGAGGACCTGAGTTTAGTTCCCAGAACTTACTTTTGGTGGCTCATAACCTATAATTCCAGCTTAGGGGATCTGATATCTCTTTCTTCCCTCGAATATATCTCAAAACACAAACACACACACACCTTCACACCTTTACAATATCTCTTAGTTATCTTAGTTAAGGTTATTGTTATGAAATACCAGCTGGGGAGGAAAGGGTTTATCTTTCTTATACTTTGATATCGTAGTTCATCATCCAGGAAAATAGTCAGTGCCGGAATCTGGAGGCAGGGGCTGATGCAGAAACCATGGAGTGCATACTGGCTTGTCCTCCATGGCTTATTTAGCCACCTTTCTTTCTTTCTTTCTTTTTTTTTTTCAAGACAAGTTTTCTTCATGTATCCTGGCTATCCTGGGACTCGTAGGCCAGGCTAGCCTTGAACTCACAGAATTCCATCTGTCTTTGTCTCCTGAGTGTTGGGATAAAGGTGTGTGCCACCACCAGCCAAGGGGAGGCCCAACCCATATAGGCTGGCCCCTCCCTCATGGATCACCAATTAAGAAAGCCCTGTATTGTACAGACTTGTTTGTCTACATCTCCATCTTATGCAGATAATTTCTCAGTTGAGGTTCCCTAGCTAGTTTAGTTGATGTAAACTAGCCAAGTCATAATTCAAACAAAAACATTTAAGAGTGAAATTGCTTATATTACCAATATATTTCTATTTTATGGAATGGTTCCAGACTGGGTAATCTACAGAATTATGAATCTATAAAAGTCTTGTAAAAAGAGATAGACTTTTTAATTAATAGGCTACCCAATGTATAAGTCAAACATGGGATGACCTTGAGCTTTACTTGATAGTGCAAAATATTTTGTGTTAGTCATGGGTTTTTTTTTTTTTTTCTTTCGATTGGCAGCAATAGCTGTTTATTGATCACATCACAATTATTATTTTGTAGACTCAAGCAACCCTGTGGTCTATTTTAGAGTCTTGATGCATTCAAATTACATATCTCCTCTTCCAAACTTACCTAGGAATACTGCTTTTTAAAACTTTTAAATATACTTATTGCTTTCAGTTTTGCCCAATTATGTTTATTCATGGTCCATCTGTCTGATCAACTAGGAACTGAAATAGGATCTTCCAGACTAAGCATGGTAGTGCATACCTTTAATCCCAGCACTTTCGGGAGGCATAGGCAGATGGATCACTGAGTTTGAGGCCAGCCTAGTTTTTGGAGCAATTTCCAAGACAGCCATGCAGGACTATAGAGAAACCCTGTTTGAAAGAAACAACAAAAGACAAAAACAAAAGGGGGAAGAAATATAATCTTTAGTACTAGTAGGAAAGCTTTACTCAGAAGTTCTGTTTTGATGGGTCTGATTATAATTCATTATAGTTATTGTGGTATTCAATTGTAAACAGTAATCAACTGAACTATATGAATTGAAGTCAATGTTTTGAGGATGAATTTAATTTCTAATATGTCTATTTGTGTACTAAATATTAAACGTGGTATGCAAAATTTAATATCCAATTTTTATAAAACTTACCGGTATGGTAATATGTAGCAGTTTTGTCATTATAAAACATTAAGAAGGCTGAGCTGTGGTTGTGCATGCCTTAAATTCCAGCACTTGGGAGGCAAAGGCAGATCTCTTGAGTTTGAGGCCAGCCTGGTCTACAGAGTGAGTTCCAGGACAGCCAGGTTGTTACACAGAGAAACCCTTCTCAAAAACCACAAAAAATCAGGAAAGAGTACAGCAATTTTCAAGCAGTAGAAAATAAGCTGTGCATGGTGGTGTACACCTTTAAACCAGCACCTAGGATGCGAAGGTATATGGAGCTCTTTGAAATTGTGCGTAGTCTGGTCTATTACAGACTAGCTGAGACTACTTAATGAAAAATACCAAAAAAAAGTAGGAGTGGATCAGAGAGATGGCTCAAGGAAGACCCTGGTTCAAGTCCCATAACCCATATGCCAGCTCATAACTATCTATTACTCTAGTTCCAGGAGCGCTGATGTTCTCTCTGGCCTCTGCATGGTGCACATACATACATGCAGGTGAAACGTTAATTAATACACATAAAAATAAAAAGTAGGAAGTAAAATTGTTTTGAAGTTTGCATGTTTTGGCTTTGTTTTTTAAACTTCTAGGTTAAACATTGGATTCGACAGGAGATCTACATGATAAATTGTAATCTATTTGATAAAAAACTGAATGAACTGAATGAACGCATTTGGGAAGACCCAGTGCAAGAATAAGCATGAAGCAATAGCTGGTGAACTCTTTGTAAGTTTCTGATTTCATTTTCTTCCTTTTCTGTGTGGAATGTATTCGGACCCTGTATGTTGGGAATGGGGTTAAATAAAACAGTTCTCAACCTTCCCAATGCTTCGACCCTTTAATACATACAGTTCCAGACCATAAAATTGTTTTTGTTACTACTTCATTACTATAATTTTGCTATTGTTATGAATCGTACTATAAATATCTGATATGCAGGATATCTAAGATAGTATCTGCAGCTTAAGAACCACTGCAATAAAAGAAGACCTACTAGTTTAATTTAAGGCTTGAGAAATAATCTTAGTCCTAGTAGACATTCTGTGTCTGATGGTTATCTGTAGTATGTAGTCATTTTCTTTTCATTCTGATACATGCTTTATTAGAGCTTACATAATCTGTTTTATTTTGTTTTTTAGTTTTTTTGTTTGATTGATTTTGGGCTTTTTGGGGGGGGGGGGTTGTTTGTTTTTTTGGAGACAGGGTTTCTCTGTGGCTTTGGAGGCTGTCCTGGAACTAGCTCTTGTAGACCAGGCTGGTCTTGAACTCATAGAGATCTGCCTACCTCTGCCTCCTGAGTGCTGGGACTAAAGAGGTCTGCCACCAACACCTGGCTTTTTTTTTTTTTTTTTTTTTTTTTTTTTTTTTAAAACCTCCATCATTTTTATTGCAGACAGATTAAATTTCTTGTTTTTTATCTTTCTTGGTTTTTTTGTTTAGTTTTTGAGGTTGGATCTGGGTATGTGTAGTCTATGTTGGCTTTGAACTCTATATCCTCCTTCTTTAAAGTCCTCTTAAGTTTGGAATTGGAACCATGAACCATCTAAACAAGCCCCTTCCGTTCTTAACTATCTTAAGTGGCTGACTGCCTCATTTATCAGTTATCCACATTTTGAGTTCTGTGTCTGTTCTTAACTAACTTCAGACTGATTTTTCTTTTGTTGTCGATTTGGGTTCTCACTACCTAGCCTCAACTATCTGACTGTCTTGGAATTCACTATATAGATTAGTATGGTCTCTCAATTCCAGAGGCTGTCCTGCCATGAAATTAAAGGCATGCATCACCACAGACAGACTGAAAATATTTTGGGGAAAATGTTTCTATTGAATGTGTACCATCTTTTTGTCTGGATATTATTTCCTGAACAGTACATTGTAACAACTATGTAACAGCATTCCCATTGTATTAGTCCTTGTAAGTAATCTAAAGATAATTTAAAGTGCACAAGCGGATGTATGTATATTTTTAATGTGTGCTGATTTTCATATTTATAGGACCTGGGTCCATTCCTCCATGGATAGCAAGTGTTGATGGTATAAGAGTTTATCACTGGGGCTGGTGATGTAGCTAAATTGGTGGAGTGCTGGCCTAGCTAGCAGTAAGTCCTGAGTTTGTTCCCATGTTTTACATAGCATACATAAGCAGGATATGCTGATGTACAACTCCATTACCCAGAGATAGAGACAGGAAAGCTAGGAATTCAAGGACATTGTTGTTAAGGCCAGCCTGAAATACATCAGACCATATCTATAAATTAATAAGTAAAATTTAAAAAGTAAAGATGCTAGCTAACGGAATGAAAGAATCGAAGGCATTCCCTACTGAGAGTGATTGGGGCCTGGGATCATGAAAAAAAAATGAAGGAAAAGAAGGCCTTCTCATTTATTTGAGTAGATTTTACAAGACTACTTGCTCAAATAGTTTTCATTCTTCACTTGTAGTATTTAGTATCCTGGTGTGATACCTAAGTTTTCTTTCTTCTAGATAAAAATCAGAAGACTTCAAAGACGTATCAAAACAGTATTATCATCTCAAGGAGATTGTTTGGAACCAAACACATTACCCAATAATACAGTCTGTAAGGTTTGTATAAATACACAGAAGTTATAAAATTTTTGGCTTGTAGGATCATAAGATGTGAATATACTTCCAAACAAGGACAGAAGGCTTAGATAACAACGGTGGTTTCTTGTTTTTTTTGTTTGTTTGTTTTGTTTTTTGTTTGTTTTTAAGTTAAATGTGAAAATACAGAAGTGCTATGGAAGGAGAGACTATAACAAAAAGGAGCCAGGACTTGATCTGGGAAATTCTTAGCATATCCAGGGTACAACTCAAAAATTAGGTTCATGACCGGAAAAACAGTTCTGGGATACAAGGATACATTCAGCTACCACCTTTTGCTAGTCTTTATAAGGACCAAAAATGTCATGGTATTTGCCACCTTTTATGGGTACTCTACTTAGGCTTAGTATATACATCCTGGCCTCCTCAGAGCTGCAGCTTCAATAACAATTTACTTTCATGGCTTTTGTATGCTCTTTTGCTTGGCTTTGTTCTTTGGGCTCCCCATGGTTACCTGTTGGTCCCTGCAGGTACTTCCTAACTGCCCACTGCTTTTGGTCTGTGCTTTTAATCACAGTAGATTTGGTCTGCCAGCTTGCTGGTGAAGAGCTAAGTGTTATTGCTAGTCTATGCCCTGATGATGGCTTACATGTGGGAAGAGGGCAATATTGCCTTTGAAGTAGATTTGGCTAGCTACTGTTCTGGGGATTGGTCTGTGGTTAGACTCTGCTTGCTATTGTTGCTGCAAGCAGTTAGACTTCCACTGCCCCAGTGTTCACCCAGGAGCTATTATGGTTTATGAAATTGGGGTCAAGTCACCACCGACCACTACTACATATTTGGAATGGGGAATGGAGAGATGTCTGGTATCCTTACAATCTAGTATGCTGTATAGAGTATATTCACTGTGGTCATGAGGTCTCCGGCCAGTCTCCCTTCATTAAATTTTTTCCTTTGCTTTATGATTATCCATTGAATCCTTTACATGTCTATAATGTTGTTAAAGAGTGTAGAGGGAGAAAGTGAATCCATGTTACCTTGCCCTGGAAATGAAAGGAACACTGTTCTACTTTGCTTCCCAGTGGTATGTGAACATACTCACATGTAAAATTGATTTACTTAGTATTAAATAGCACTTCAAAATTCTGCCTCTCTGTGTATGTGTGTGTCTGTTTCTGTGTGTCTAGCTTATTTTTCATGCTGCCCCTTACAAAAGGCCATGTTTGTTCTCAGTTGAGGCATGGAGTCAATCATTTTACTCCAAGGTTTAAATAAATTAACAACTAGAAGTTAAAGTCACCCTTTTATTTTTTAAAACTTAGACTACTAGAAATAAGGTGTTGTCTAATATTTCATTATTTGTCCTGTTTTGAAAGTGTTAGGTTTGTAATGTCATTGTTTATTTCCCTGACTCATTTTGGCAGAGAAGTCAACTCTATGATCATCAGTCAATGAAGTACAGAACATTTAATATTTTACTTATATGCAAGATTCTTCCATGTGAAATTTTACCTTCCTTTCACCTGCTTTTTCCTCATCCATTTAACAGGTTACAGATGCAGAGGTCATGAATTCAAGTGTGAATCAAAAGTCAGTTAAAAGCCTAAGTAAAATAATGCCTTCTGTGAATCCTGAGCCTTTTAAGTCTTCAGAGAATGCAAGAATTAATTTGTCATCAGCTTGTGTTGAGTTTGTTTCTGAAAGGTAGGTATTGCTATAAAAATGCATAGTTATTTATCTTAGTTATATTAGTTAAACATAAAGTAGCTTAAAACTTCATATCCACATCTACAATCTGAAGGAATTCAATTGGTTCTCTGAGCTTCTATTGTTGTTTGAGCAGCACTCAGGTTTTGAATTGTCAGGTAAACAGGTTTTGTTGTGCTACTTCCCATTTCTATCATGTGATTAGTGGTTGGGATTGGTTAGGAAGAGTGTTTTTACAAGCACAGAAGCATGAAGTCATTTGGCTTAGCTCAGTGCTTTCCCCCAGTAGAACATACTGATAGTCTTTTTGTTTTTATGACTTTGAGACAGGGGGGTGTGTTACCCTGGCTGGCCTGGGTATTTGGGACTTAACATACAGTTTTGACTTTTTAGGAGCTACCCTAGTAACCCATACTATTTAGACCTGCATTTTCATTCATTCTTAATGATTTTAATTTTATGTGTATGTTTGTGTGTGCACATGATTGCACTTCAGCAGAGTGTCAGATCCCCATGGAGCTGGAGTTCCAAGTAGTGGTGAGCTTCCCAACATGGGTGTTAAGAACCAAATTCAGGTTCTTTGCAAGAATAATAATTGTTCTTAACCTCTGAGCCTTCTCTCCAGACCTTGTTTTTAAGAAGCATTTTTATTATTAATCATGTGTAGAGGCCTGCATTTTGGTATTAAGTGGGGAATCTATGAAGAAAACATTTAGATGATGAAGGCAAGAGTCACTGAGTCTGCGGCTGCCACTGTTGACAGCATGTTCTGAAACCTCTGAAGTGACAGAAAAGGAAAGTGCTGCTGATGCCTGTAAAGAAGCAGAGGCTTTGCTGTACAGTCACTTCACAGACAACTGTGTCTATGTACTTAACACTCACTCACTTTGTGTTGTATACTGAAACAACCTGCAGTTTATGTTGCTGTTTATGGCAGTTACACATCCTTTCCAAAGTATGCAGATAGTGTAACAAACATGTAACTTGGCCATGATGATTTGTTTGCTTTGTTGTTTGTTTTTTGAGACAGCTCTCTATAGGCTGGCTAGCTTGGAATTTGATGTGTAAATTGGGCTACCCTCTTGCTGGAATACTAGGTTTAAAGGCATGTACCACTATATCTCACCTTAGAAGGTGAGTTTTAGAAAACATGTAAGGAGGAATGATACAAACATTAAACTCTTACCAAAGAATATGAAAAAAAGCTTATTAAATTCATTTTATGAGAAATGAACCTTGATGCTAAAATCAGTGTTAAAGTATTGTATAAATGAAGAATTACCCGCAAAATTCTAATAGTTCAAATAGAACGATCTTGTAAAAGTAGTAGTGCTGGTCAAACCTTTGGGTTAGTTCAGCTTGAGTTAACCTCCGCATGAGAGACCCTGAGCCAGGATCCCTTAACTGTAGTACTCTTTACTTCTATACCCATAGAAATAAGGATATGTTTTGTTGAAAGGTGATTGTTATACAGCCTTAGATGAGTTAGATGAGTGTGATAGATACAACACTCAGGCATCAGGGACTGAGCACAATGAAGCTGATCTATAGTCTTTATAAGACACACCTAAAGTTTCACTTATAATCCCAGGTATATTCTGTAGCTTCTCCCCACCACTATCCCCCAGATATTTTATTGTGATTTTGGTCTCCATGCTAATCCACTGTAATTTTTGAGCACCTTTGACCTGTTTCTTAGCATTCCTGCATGGCAAAGACAAATGCCTTGTGAGTGGCAACAGTGATGGGCATCAGAGCCTTACTGCTGCACCCTCTTCTCAGGACCTTGGCCCTTCAGGCATCAAATATATTTTTGTTAATTGTCTTAGTTGAAAAGTTTTTTTTTTTAATTTATTTTATATAACAAAGTCCATTTAAATGAAAACAAACATTTATAGACAATATTTGGGAATTTGGGCATTGTTCTTTCCAAACTACTTCCTGCTGATAAGGGGCGCTGTCATGGGGGATTCGAAGAAGATTCAGAAATCCTGGCTGTAGTCTGTAAGGCTGTTTTGTCCAGCTATTTTGAATGTAAGATCACCTGGTACTCTGTTTCAGGTGGTCTGGCTTGATCAAACCACATTAGTCTGGAAGGAATCCACATCTTTTCATTTTCTGTGGAAACAAAAAATAGAAATCCTTTTCCCCAGTAACTTGTCCTTGAACTTAAATTTTGGAGTCAAAGCATTTTTTTTTAATTTATTATTTTACATGTCGATCCCAGTTCCCTCTCCTTCCCTCCCTCCCTCTATCCATCCCTTCTTCCCTCCCTTTTACCCTCTCTGCCCTCTCACATGCACTCTAACCACCCTCCCATCCCCCCACCCCAATTCCATATGTAGGGGAATGCCATCCAGTTGGGGTCATGTAGATCTGACAGGTCATTTGAAGTAGGGACTTCTCTCCTGTCTCTAGATTAAGGCAGTTATCCCTCCATGGGGGATGTATTCGTAAAGTCCTTTTGTGCACCAGGGATACATCCTGGGTCCACTGTCTGAGGTCCCTTAGACTGCTCAGTCCTTCTGGCTGAGACCCATATTCAGGGGGGCCTGAGTCAGTCCTATGCTGGCTTCCCAGCTATCAGTCTAGTGGCTGTTAGCTCCTCCTTGTTCAGGTAAGCTGTCTCTATGTGTTTCTGCAGCCTGGTATTGTCCTCTCCATCTGCATCTGGGTTCTAGTTCGACTCAGTGTTTATGTATGGGTGTTTGCTTCTGTTTCCAACAAGCATTAGTTGAGGGCTCCATGGATAAGTTCGTTGTTGATCTCACTCTCCAGGAAGGGCATTTATGATAGCCTTTCCACGGAAGCTCAAATTGGTGGTTGGGAGCAGTCTTGTAGTTCTCTAGACCTTTCTTTGTGTTCAAGTTTATCTTCAAACCAGTATTGGCTCCCTCTTTTATGTTCTCTCTCTCTCTCTCTTTCTCTTTCCTGTCTTCTGTTCCTAACCACGCTCAATCTTCCTGGTTGCACATGTTTTCCTTTCTTCCCCCTCGTTTTCTCCTACTTCTCTCTCCATTCGCTGCCCCCCCCACTTCCCCTGTGCTCTGGGGGACTTGTCCCTTCCAAGTTCTGTGAGGGACTTTATATGAATTTCTTAGAATACACCTTGTATCCTAGTTCCTCTGGTGGTGTGAATTATATATAGGCTGGTGATCCTTTGATCTAGGTCTAAAATCTATATATGAGTACATACTGTGTTCCTCTTTTTGTGACTGGGTTACCTCATTCAGGATGGTTTCTTCAAGTGCCATCCACTTGCCTGCGAATTTCAAGATACCATTATTTTTTTCTGCAGAGTACTATTCCATTGTGTAGATGTGCCACATCTTCATTAATCATTCTTCAATTGAGGGGCATCTAGGTTGCTTCCAGGTTCTTGCTATTACAAATAGTGCTGCTGTGAACATAGTTGAACAGATGTCTTTGTTGCATGGATGTGAATCCTTTGGGTATATGCCTAAGAGGGGGATTGCCGGGTCCTGTGGTAAACTAATTCCCATTTTCCTGAGGAACTGCCATACTGATCTCCAAAATGACTGTATGAGTTTGCACTCCCACCAGTGGTGGAGGAGTGTTCCCCTTTCTCCACATCCTCTCGAACATGAGTCATCATTGGTGTTTCTAATTTTAGCCATTCTGGCAGGAGTAAGATGGTATCTCAAAGTTGTTTTGATTTGCATTTCCCTGATATCTAAGGATGTGGAGCATTTTCTTAAGTGTCTTTCAGCCTTTTTGATTTCCTCTATTGAGAATTCTTTCTTCAGTTCTGTACCCCATTTTTAATAGGGTTATTTGGTGTTTTGTTGACTAGTTTCTTGAGTTCTTTGTATATTTTGGAGATCAGCCCTTTGTTGGATATAGGATTGGTGAAAATCTTTTCCCAGTCTGTGGGCTGCCGTTTGGTCTAGTCCACTGTGTCCTTTGCCTTACAGAAGCTTCTAAGTTTGAAGAGGTCCCATTTATTAATTGTTGCTCTCAGTGCCTGTGATCCTGGAGTTCAGGAAGCGGTCTCCTATACCAATTTGTTCAAGGGTACCTCCTACTTTCTCTTCTAAGAGGTTCAATGTGGCTGGATTGATGTTGAGGTCTTTGATCCATTTGGACTTCAGTTTTGTGTATGGCGACAGACATGGGTTTATCTGCAGTCTTCTACACTCTCATCCAATTGTGCCAGCACCATTTGTTGAAGATGCTGTCTTTGCCCCATTGTATAATTTTAGCTGTTTTGTCGAAAAGCAGGTGTTCATAGGTGTGTGGGTTAATATCTACCTGTCTATTTTTGTGCCAATACCAGGCTGTTTTCAGAACTATAGCTCTGTAGTAGAGCTTAAAGTCAGGAATGGTGATGCCTCCTGAAGTTCTTTTATTGTATAGGGTTGTTTTGGCTATCCTGGGTCTTTTGTTTTTCCATATAAAGTTGCTTATTATCCTTTCAAGGTCAGTGAAGAATTGTGGTGGGATTTTAATGGGGATTGCATTGAATCTGTAGATTGCTTTTGGCAAGATTGCCATTTTTACTATGTTTATCCTACCTATCCAAGAGCATGGAAGGTCTTTCCATTTTCTGGAATCTTCTTTAATTTCTTTCTTTAGAGCCACAAATTTCTTATTATATAGGTCTTTTACTTGTTTGGTAAGTGTTACACCAAGATACTTTATGTTGCTTGTGGCTATTATAAAGGGTGATGTTTCTCTGATTTCTTTCTCTGTCTCTTTGTCGTCTGAAAAAAGTAGGACTACTAATTTTTTTTTTTTTTTTTTTTAGTTTATCTTGTATCCTGCTAGTTTGCTGAAGGTGTTTATCAGCTGTAGGAGTTCCCTGGTAGAGTTTAATGGGTCGCTTATGGAAACTATCATATCATCTGCAAATAGAGACAGTTTGACTTCTTCCTTTCCAATTTGGATCCCCTTGATCTCCTTTTGTTGTCTTATAGCATTAGCTAGAACTTCTAGTAAGATATTGAAGATATATGGAGAGAGAGAGCAGCCTTGTCTTGTTCCTGATTTTAGAGGAATTGGCTTAAGTTTTTCTCCATTCAGTTTGATGTTGGCAGTTGATTTGCTGTATATTGCTCTTATTATGTTTAGGTATGTTCCTGTTATCCCTGACCTCTCCAAGACCTTTATCATGAAAGGGTGTTGAATTTTGTCAAAGGCTTTTTCAGCATCTAGGGAGATAATCATACGGTTTTTCTTTTTCTGTTTGTTTATATGGTGGATCACGTTGATAGATTTTCGTATGTTAAACCATCCCTGCATTCCAGGGATGAAGCCTACTTGGTCATGGTGGATGATTTCTCTGGTCTATTCTTGAATTCGGTTTTCCAGTATTTTATTGAGCATTTTTGCATCGATGTTCATCAGGGATATTGGTCTGTAGTTTTCTTTCTTAGTTGTGTCTTTGTGAGGCTTGGGTACCAAGGTTATTGTGGTCTCATAAAAAGAGTTTGGCAATGAACCTTCTGTTTCTCTCTTGTGGAACAGTTTGAGGAGTAGTAGTATTAGTTCTTCCTTGAATGTCTGGTAGAATTCTGCATTGAATCCATCTGGCCCTGGACTTTTTTTTGGTTGGAAGGCTTTCGATGACTGCTTCTATTTCATTGTGGGTTATAGGTCTATTTAAGTTGTTTGTGTGTTCATGATTTAATTTTGGTAAGTGATAGTTATCCAGAAATTTGTCCATTTCCTTTGAATTTTCAATTTTTGTGGAATACAGATTTTCAAAGTATGACCTGAAAATTGTCTGGATTTCCTCTGTGTCTGTTGTTATGTTGCCCTTTTCGTTTCTGATTTTGTTAATTTGCATGTTCTCTTTGTGCTTTTTCGTTAATTTGGATAAAGAAAGGTTTGTCTATCTTGTTGATTTTCTCAAAAAACCAACTCTTCATTGCATTGATTTTTTTTTTCTTTTTTTTTTTTTTTTTTTTTTGTATTGTTTTCCTGGTTTCTATTTTGTTGATTTCAGCCCTCAAGTTGATTATTTCCTGGCATCTACTCCCACAGGGTGAATTCGCTTCTCTCTGTTCTAAGGCTTTCAGTTGAGCTGTTAATGCTCTTATGTGACTATCCTCTATTTTCTTCATATGGGCACTTAGTGCAATGAACTTCCCTCATAGCACTGCTTTCAAGGTGTCCCATAAGTTCGGGTATGTTGTATCCTCATTCTCGTTGAATATTAGAAAGTCCTTAATTTCTTCCTTTATTTCTTCTTTGACCCAGGAGTGGTGTGGTTGCACATTGTTCAGTTTCCGTGAGTTTGCAGGTTTTCTGCTATTTGTGTTGTTGTTGAATTCCAATTGTAAAGCATGGTGGTCCGATAAGATGCAGGGGACTATTCCTATTCTCTTGTATCTGTTGAGGTTTGTTATGTCACCTATTAATGTGGTCGATTTTAGAGAAGGTTCCATGTGGAGCAGAGAAGAAGGTATATTCTTTTGTCTTTGAATGGAATGTTCTATAGATGTCTGTTTACTCCAATTGAGACGTAACTTCTGTTAAATCTTTTGTTTCTTTGTTGAGCTTCTGATTTGTGGTCCTGTCTTGTGTTGAGAGTGGTGTATTGAAGTCTCCCACTATAAGTGTGTGAGGTTTTATATGAGCTTTGAGTTTTAGTAGTGTTTCTTTTACGAATGTGGGTGACTTTGTATTAGGGGCATAGATGTTCAGAACTGAGACATTGTGTTGATGGATTTCTCCTGAGATGAATATGAAATGACCGTCTTCATCTCTTTTGACTAATTTTGGTTTGAAGTCTAACTTGTTAGATATTAGGATAGCTATGCCTGCTTGCTTCTTATTTTCATTTGATTGGAAAATCTTTTCCCAACCCTTTACCCTGAGGTAATGTCTATCTTTGAAGCTTAGATGTGTTTCTTGTGTGCAGCAGAAGGATGGATTCTGTCTTCGTATCCATTCTGTTAGCCTGTGTCTTTTTATAGGTGAGTTAAGACCATTAATGTTGAGGGTGAGTAAGGACCATCGATTGTTGATGCTTGTTTGATTTAGGTTTGTTGTTGGCAGTGGTATTGTGAATATATTAGTTCTGCTTTACCCTTGGTTTCTGGTGTAGTTGCATTATCTGTTGCCTACATTTTTGTGGGCGTAGTTACCTTCCTTGGGTTGGAGTTTTCCTTCCAGTACTTTCTATAGGGCTGGATTTGAAGATACGTATTGGGGAAATCTGGTTTTGTCATTAAATATCTTGTTTTCTCCATCTATAGTGATTGAGAGTTTTGCTGGATATAGTAGCCTAGGCTGGCATCCATGTTCTCTCAATACTTTTAGAACATCTATCCAGGACCTTCTGGCCCTGAGGGTTTCCATGGAGAAGTCAGGTGTAATTTTGATAGGTCTGCCTTTTTATGTTACCTGTCCTTTTTCCTTCGCTGCTCTTAATATTCTTTCTTTATTCTGTATACTAGGTGTTTTGATTATTATATTTCGAAGGGTCTTTTGTCTTTGGTCCAGCCTATTTGGGGTTCAATATGCTTCTTGTACTTTCATGGGCATGTCCTTCTTCAGTTTTGGAAAATTTTCCTCGATGATTTTGTTGAATATGTTTTCGGCACCTTTGAGCTGGGCTTCCTCACCTTCCTCTATGCCTATTATTCTTAGGTTTGGCCTTTTCCTGGTGTCCCACATTTCCTGGATGTTTTGTGTTAAGGATTTGTTGGATTTATGATTATCTTTGGTCGATAAATCTATTTCTTCTAGTTTATCTTCTGCGCCTGAGATTCTCTCTTCCATCTCTTGAATTCTATTGGTTATGCTTGTGTCTGTAGTTGCCGATTTTTTGCCCAGTTTTTCTATTTCCAGCATTCCTTCAGTTTGTGTTGCCTTTATTTTCTCTATTTCAGTTTTCAAGTCTTGAACTGTTCCTTCACCTGCTTAATTGTTTTTTCTTGGCTTTCGTACTTTCCTTAAGGAATTTGTTCATTTCTTCCACTTTTTTGTTTTTGTTTTTCCTCCATTTCTTTAAGCGATTTTTCTCACATCTTCTTTGAGTTCCTCTATCATTTTTATGATGGTAATTTTTAAGTCGTTCCCTTCTGCTTCCTCTGCTTTGTTGTTGTGTTCCATTCTAGTTGGTGTAGATTCCCTAGATTCTGGTGGTGGTAATGCTTGTCTTTCTGTTGTTAGGTGTTTTCTTGTATTGCCTTTTTCCCATTGCTTCTTCCAGTAGGTGTTGTTGGGGTCTCCCCCTGTCTCTATGGTACATCCCCGGTGGGCTTATGTGGGTCAGAGATTCAATATCTGTAGTTCTGTGTGGTCCAAGCTCTCTAGGAGGTTTCTCCGCAGACAGGGACCAAGGGATGGGGTCAAGGATGAGGATCCAGTAGAAGATGCCAGCAGGTACTCACAGTGGTCCCGCAGAGATAGGCAGATCTCTGGGAGGGGCCCAGGACTCCAGCAGAGGACGGAAGGTGGGGTCAGAGACCAAGCTGGTGGAAATTACGGGTGGTCCCGAGTGGATAGTCAGGTCTCCTTTGTTCAGAGTTGCTCCAAGAAGTCTCCCAAGTAGGGTGGACTGTTGGCTCCACCCTCTGTCCCAGTGCTCAACCAGAGCGGCAGGACCGTGGGTAGGGTAGGGCACAGGGTAGGGGGGATAGGCTCGCGGTGGGGATGGGTGGGGGTGTATCAGAGCTCCAAGGGTGCTCTTGATGGGGACAGGGAGACAGGACCAGCAGGATCCAGTTGAAAAGTTTTTAAATATAGCCTTTTAAATTGTTTGAATGAGGGCCCCAGCATAAGCTGTCCTACATAATAATTTATCTTTTAAATTATATTTAAAAGATAATCTTTTAAACGTGTGCCCCATAGAATCATGCTGCTACTAGAGAAGGCCAGAGGTTTCTGGTTGTTTTTGTTTCTGATTAATTCTGTTATTTTTCTGTGCTTCTTAGTGATTAGCTTAAGCGTTTTATGTTTAGAATGTGAAGAAACTATGAAATGCAATAATAACTGAGCTGAAGAAGCTCATAGGGAAGACCAAAGTACGTATATCTTTAAGAAATTTGAGCCTGGCGGTGGTGACACATACTTAATCTCAGGTTCAGGAGGTAGAGGCAGGTGACTCTGTGAATTTCAAGGCCAGCCTGATCTACAGAGTGTATTCCAAAACAGCCAAGGATACACAGAGAAACCCTGTCTCAAAAAAACAAACAAAGTCTAGGATGAAAATTAAGCATAAACATTACTCAGTACCACATTGTTCATTTTTTTTAATTAAAGCACCTTACTAATTTTGATTAACAAAATTTTAAAATGTTAGTGTTGCTTAAAGAAGTAAATCTTGCATTAAAATGCATGTGCAAACATTTCTGTGGAAATTCAGGAGGGCCAGGGCTACAGAGATTCTGTTTCTAAAACAAAACAAGATGGTGCTCATTTAGAAGCCAGTGAAATGGCTCCTTAAATAAAAACATGCTTGGCTGAAAGCCTGGCAATATGAGCTTCATTTTGGTGCCCACATAAAGGTGGAAGGAGAGATCCCATTTTATAGAGTTGGCCCTCAGACTTATATGCACACCATGGCATTCGCATGCATACGAACACACTCACACAATAATAGTAAAGCTTTGGGCTAGAAAGATGGTTCAGCAGGTAAGAGATTTTGCTATTCAGAGAACCGAATTCATTTTTTCAGCACCAACATATGTAGTTAAAATTTTGGGCTATTAACCAGCTCTCAAAGACACTGAGACTTATTAGTTATAAATGTTTGACCTTAGTTTAGGCTTGTCCCACTATTTTAACTTAATTTGACCTGCTTTTATTTATCTGTGTTTTGCCTTAGGGCTTTTTACCTTTCTTTCATTCTGTATGTCCTACTTATCTGCTTCCTCTGTCTGGCTGACTAGACCTAGGAATATCCCTGTCCTCTGCTTTTCTTTCTTCCTGTCACCTAAATTCCTCCTCGTTTTCTCTGCCTGGAAGTCCCACCTATACACATCCTCCCTCATTTATTGATGTTCAGCTTTTTATTAGACCAATAAGGTACCTTAGGCAAGCAAGGTAAAACAGCAACATTTTTACATAATTAAACAAATGCAGTATATCTTTATATAAACAAATATTTTGCAACATAAATGTAATACATCTTTATGTAGTTAAACAAATGCAGTACATCTTTGCATATTTATATTCCACAACATACAGTATATCTTACAAATATCTGTAATTCCAGTTTTAGGGAGGTCCCTCTTCTGCCATTCACAGGCACCCACAGTATATACATGCAGGCAAAGCATACAAACACTAAAAAAAAAAAAAAAAACTTTAAAAATTTATAAAGTTTTAAAACTACTTATTTAAACTCAATTCTCTTTTTGTTAATTCCTTCTCTTCTTACCACCTTGCTGTATATGGAACCAAGGACCTTGATTATGCTAGCTAGCCAACTACTCTACCACCTAGCTACATCTTCAGCCCTTACTTAATCTCTATAAAATTTATAACTGTTTTACAAAGAAACCAAAGTATACTAGTAAATGGCAAGTTAAGATTCAGATGCAGACATTTAGTCTCTAGAACTGATAATATTTTTATCTACCATATAATAACATTTCCTAGAGAAATTATTGATAAAATGTAAATAGAAAAAATATTCACATTACCATGAAAACCATAAGGTTATCTAGTTTTTCTTTTAGCTATGGCCCATGCACAAAATCCTATCATTGGTAACAATCAATAGTACTGCTTCATAAAGGTTACATGTCATTGTATTACATCTTTTCATGTTTGTGTGTGTATATGTGTTATGGTTTCCATTGCTGTGAAGAGACACCATGACCATGGCAACTCTTATGAAGGAAATATATTTAATTAGGGTGGCTTACATTTCAGAGGTTTAGTCCATTATTATCATAATGGTGCAACATGGCGGTATACAGGTAGACATGTACCCCAGCCCTGGGGGTCAAGACAGGGACCCTGAGGTAAGGAGTGAGAATGAGGGGACAAGAGACTGGAGAGATGGAGACAAGACAGTGCTCTGACTAAGTCTCGTTTAATGAATATAACCACAAGGTTTAAGTAATGGAGAAATGAGGGAATGGGCCAAAGGGAGGATGTGAGGGGAGCAGAATGTCCTTCCAAGAAGGATGCAGGTGTCCTGCTATAAGACAAGTTGCTATATGATAAGACTGCAGCTGGGACTCTTTCAGGGTCAGGCTGCATCATATGCTTAACAACAGTCATAGGGGAATGGAAAATTACCAGTATGTTATTATCTAAGAGAGTAGTAGTAAGGTAGATGGCTGTTAAGATGCTAACTTTGCTCTGGGGTTCCCCACAGACACTGGGTGTGGCTTCAGCATATATGAGACCTCAAAGACCCTTATAGTAACACACTTCCTTCAACAAGATCGCACCTACTCCAACAAAGCCACACCTCCTAATAGTGCTATTCCCTTTGGGAGTCATTTTCTTTCAAACCACCACAGAGGACAACTTTCAGTAATTAGTTTTATTCTGCTATCCTATGTATCCCAGGGGATATAAGGTCATCAGGCCTGCTGACCATCCCAGTGTCCCAAGTTATATCTCATTACATGAATACTAGCAGAATTAACAAGAATTTTGAATTCTCAGAAATACCAGGGGTTGTTTGGCATGGTGGTATATACCTGCAGTCAAGGAATGAAAGCAGGAAGGCAGAACTACAGCTACATAGCAAGTCCAAGCTAGCCTGGACTACTTAATTGGTCAGAAACAGAAACAGAGAGGTCAGTGGTACCTTACCTGCCTTAAGCCTTTTCTGCCAATTACCACCAGTCTTACCATTGCTACTATAACTGGTGGTGGTCCAGCACCATGAACTGCTTTTGCATGTGTCTTGAATTTGTAGACATAGGATTATACTCAAGGAATAATTTGTCTCTTGAGCAATGATTTGTTCTTGATACTTTTGTGGATGCTGTTACTTAGCTGCAATGATTTGCCTATGATAAATTATGTCTTTGTACCAATAGACCATGATTAATCCATTTAGTTCACAAGAATATGTGTTGATTGCAGGTTGGGGAAAATTAATATATGTAGAACAATACAGATTTCCAGAATTAGACAAGGATGGGTAAAATATTTTTGGTTTCATGTATAATGCACATGGGAAAATTTTTCTTTTGGACAAGGTCTCACTGTGTAGCTCTGGTTGAGCTGAAACTTGTTATATAGACCAGGCTGCCCCTGCCTCCTGAGTGCCAAAGTTAAAGGTAAGCACCACCATGTCTGGTCTGAAAAAAAAAACTATTGTGATTTAAAACAATACTGTTTTACAGTACTATCAGTGAACATAAGGGGTAAACCAAAATATTCATAAGCCCTAACTAGACCATAAAGTAATTTCAAATTATAGGAGACCTAAATAAATGATGTCATATTCATGACTTAAAGAGATGATTATTGTTAAGATGTTGTTTTACACGTATACGTTTGATGTACTGTGGTTTTTCAAGATACGGTTTCTTTTGTGTAGCCATGGCTGTCCTAGAACTCTGTAGACCAACCAGACTGATCTCAAACTCAGAGATCCTCCTGCTTCTGCCTCCCAAGTGCTGGAATTAAAGGCATGCACCACTACCACCTGGCTCTATTTAATATTATCTTAAAAAGACTATGGTATATATTTTGTAGAAAGGAGCAAACTGAGTAAAACTTGTGAAAATAAGACCTAAATTACTAAATAATGATATTACAAAACAGAAACAAAGTTGGTAGACTTCACTTTCTTATATTCAGAACCTGCTACTGCTATAGTAATTAATTAGGACAGTGTTTGCAAGGAAAGGTACATAGGTCAGTGTGCAAGCTAGCATGTACCTATGGAATCCCTTGGTTTATAAGAAAAAATGCCATGGTAATTTATAAAAAAAAAAAAATTTTTTTTTTTTTAAATGTTGTATAGAATAAATGGAGGGAGAAAATGGTGTTTGCCTTTACTCTAGGGATTTCAAGGTCATTCTTAGCTATGTAATGAGATAACCCAGACTACACATAAAATCCTGGCTCAATAATAATAATAATAATAATAATTTTAAAAGGTAACTCTTAGGTGGTTCTTATTTTCTCTTCTCAAGACAGGGTTTCTCTGTGTAGCCCTGGCTGTCTGGGAACTCACTCTGTAGACCAGGATAGCCTTGAACTCAGATCCACCTGCTTCTGCATCCTGAGTGCTGGGATAAAAGAAGCACACCACCATGCCTGACCCTCAGCTCTTTATATGTAAATTTTAAATCAAAGTGAATCATGAATATAGATACTAAAAATATAAGAAATCTCATAAAATGTTATAATTTTGAGTTATGAGAAAGTCTAACATTTTAATAATGCACTTTGTACATTTTCTTAATAAAATTCTTATTTAAAAGCCTAGGTCTTTAAAGTATGGTGAGAGTTGAAATAGCAACAAAACTTGGCCTTTGGGCTTAGGGTAAAATAGTGGCAGCTATGCTTTTATAATTTTTGTTTCTTCCAGTCTTGCCTCCTGGGATCACAGGTGTGTGACTTCATGCCCAGCCTCAGAGTCA
Organism: Phodopus roborovskii; assembly: GCF_943737965.1. NCBI lineage: Eukaryota > Metazoa > Chordata > Mammalia > Rodentia > Cricetidae > Phodopus > Phodopus roborovskii. The sequence goes on from NW_026125022.1 coordinate 49,356, forward strand.
TGTATCTTTTAAGAGCCAGTGTCCTTATGTGTCTTAATAGTTTTTTTCAGGTATAAATGTTTTTGTGAACAGAACTATATGCATTGAAATGATACTTATTTATTTCATATGCTTGTGTGCTTGGTATATTTGTATATTATATTATAACTATTGTGACTATAGCCCTACTAAGTTTTACTGGATTTCCCTGTACTTTAATTAAAAAAAAAAATTGTGTTGATGTGTACTATGTCTATTGTGGAGGTCAGAGAACAGCACATGGGAGTTAGTTCTCTCTTTCTACCATATGGGTTCCAGAGATTGAATTCAAATCATCAAGCTTGTCATCAAGTGCCTTAACCTACTGACCCATCTTGCCAGCCCACCTTGTACTTGTGAATCATGAATGAACTTTGTTAAATATTTGATTTTATCTCTCTTCCCACAGTTGTTCAGTTAGGAGCTGCCCTGACAACTCAGCAAGTAGAAGTGCTTGTTGCCCAGCCTGAGTTTGTGCCCCAGATCCACATGGTAGAAAGAAAAAAATTGATTCTTACAAGTTTCCTCCAATAAATAGCATTATTAAATAGCACTAAAATTAGAGGAATCCTAATCATTACTAACAGCAGGGTTTTTTTTTTTTTTTTTTTTTTTTTTTTCTTTTTTACCATTCTAGTAACACTGATGATGTTATGTTAATTTCCGTGGAAAAACCTAATCTGACAACTCCAATTACATCAGATCCAACAGGTATCTTTTATGATCTATCAAATTAGGAAACATAGAATGAGCAATGTCTTTTGAAAAGATTTTTATTCTCATTATTTATGTGTTTGTGTGACTGTATACCTCAAGTATGTGGATGCTCAGAGAGGCCAGAGTGGACACTGACCCCTGCAGCTCTAGTTATAGGCAGTTGTGAGCCTCCTGATGTGAGTGCTAGGAATTGAACTCTGTTTCTCTGCAAGAGCAGCAAGTGCCTTTAACCCTGAACCATCTCTCCAGCCCCATTATCTTTTAATAAGGTACAAAATTGTGTACTTAATCTTCTAGTTTATATCTAATATTACAAATTATTAGTTTATTAAAACAGTGGTTCATTAATAAAATTGACATTTCTTTTAATCTTGGTATTATCAGCTTAAGGCCTTTTGGTTCTTTACTGTATTGACTTGTATTTACAGCTTAAATCAAATTTTCTCTTTTGTTTGTCCTGACCATTTGTTTGTGGTAGCGGTAATTTGTCTTTATGTCTATTAGCTAATAACCTATTTTAGATTTAAAGTTTATTTTTGATTAACTATTTTTAAATCCTTAAAAATTATTTATAGTTTTACAGTTTTTCAAATGTTTTGTTTAAAAGAAACAACTTTTTAGATGAGATGTATTGTTTTTGTAGTGCACAGCTTAAAATGTATTTGCTTTTTGTGTATGTGACATCTCATTCACAGGATATGAACACTGTGGAGATAAGGAAGAAATTGAATTTCTGATTTTTTTGCCTTCATTTTCCAGATGCTGTGATTATAAGCACATACTACCACACCTGGTTTTGTAGAAAACTTTTTTCCTAACTTAAATATGGCTGTATTGCTTGCCTACAATTTCTTACCCAAAATTCCCTTTGTAACCAGGTAATGGTGGCATGCCTTTTGTCCCCTCCCCTCACTAGGGAGGCAGAAGCAATCGGATCTCTGTGAATTGAAGATCAGAGAGAGTTTCGGGACAGCCAGGGCTACACAGAGAAAACCCTATCTCAAAAAACAAACAAAAGAATTCCGTTTGTATCATGTTTTGCTGTTTTGAAATATTTATATCTTAACATCAGAAAGATTTACACTCCTTCCACCCTACATATAAAACTATCAGTTTGTAAATTAAAGAGTTCCCAAGAAGTGGGGAACTCTGCATTCCAGGAAGGTGCTCCTCAGGCACTCTTAAAGATACTGTGAATAACAAAATGTCACAATTTCAGATACTAAAATAGTTTCAGACATTGAAAAACAGAGCTACTAATATAGTTGTAAAGCAGCTGAAAGAAAATATATATTTAATCCCAAATCAAAAATTTAAACTAGCTTATCAGTTTTAGGGATCTATAAATTTATACAGTGTATTAGTATCCCTATCATTTTTTGTTGTTGTTTCAGTGTCTTGTATTGCAAAAACCATGTTTAATAGTTTAATAAGTTTAATTGGATTTTTTTTTTAATTCCCTTTCTTCCAGAAAACAAATCAAGGAAGTTCAGCAACTCGCCTAATACCATAATTGAAGTTGGGGTGGGTAACAGTTGTTGTCTCTGAATATTTCACCTGAATGTTTATGTATAGGAACTCCAGTGTTTCAGCATGTTGTGGGGACTGAGTTTTGTCATCCACTCTTTGTCTAGGTGCACTGAAAGTCTCCAGTGAATTGTCCCTTTTCTGCCCCCCCCTTCATTGGGAGTGGAGAGTGACACAAACAAATATAGGGGTATTTTGCACATCCAGATTCTAGTCCAAGTTGCTACATATATTTCAAAACAACATAGATTTGCCAATTCATTGAGATTCTTAACCATATTTTTAGGTACTGAAGTATCTTATTTATGAATGTCTTTCATAGTAGAACTAATTTAAACCATAAATTATTTAGCGAATGTTGAGTTACCAGCTTCTAAGGTTGGGGATCATTAGTGACACACTTGTGAGCATGATTGTGAACAAGCCCCAGGTTCAGTCCTCAGCATTGAAAAATGTGTTTCCCTATTTTAAAAAGATTTTCTGCTATTAAACTTGGGTTTTTTTTTTTTTTTTTTTTTTTTGTTTTGTTTTTTGTTTTTTGTTTTGTTTTGTTTGTTTTTTTAACAAAACTTACAGGCTGTGGAGAAGAAAATTGATTTTGTTATTGACTTGACAAGAGAAGGCCTGTCTACCTACAGCATAGGTAAAAGATACTTTTACATCTTCCTTTCTAAGAAAATATATGTGGGTTTGTGTGACTATATCAAAAATTATAAAATTGCAGAATTGTCCTGTCTGCATTGTGCTAACCCTTAAAAGCACACATATGGTCTACCCTAGTCCCTGAGCCCTGGCAGCTATTAATCTGCTTTCTTCTCTATAATTAGGTAATTTCAGTGTGATTATGCAATATCCATCCTTCTGAGATTAGCTTCTTTCAGTGTGGTTCGTTGGCAGGTTATTCATGTTGTTTTGTATTCCTTTTTGTGGAATATATTATTCCCAGGTACAGTTGTATCATAATCTCTTTATTCATCCTTTGAAGGACATTTAGTTGGGACTACTTTGAGTCTCTCTTCTCCCTGTGGCAAACATTTTTCTTAACCATAACAATAGTGCCTAAGAGGAAATACCTAGATTCAGGAATAGAGGAATGTTATTCATACAAGATACGAAACTGAAGAATAGTGACACCAGTTTCCTGTTTCTTCAATATGAGCCAAAAGATATATAATTTTCTGGGATTGGAAGTCAATCATACAGTCTCATTCTGTTACTAAGAAGTATAATCTGATATCAAAGAAATTCAGTCAGCTTTAAGCAGAATCAAAACCAAGAATCCTTTGTCAGCATATATAATCATTTTCTTGAAAACAAGTAAAAAAAAATTACACATATTAGCACTGAACTAATAACAAAAATGATTAGCATGGTCTCTTTACAAGGATAGCGTGCAAATATGTGAAGTTTCCATACTTATAAAATATCTGGACCAGGAAGTTTATGACCAACCGTCTTCTTCAGAGCAAAGAAATGTCCTTCACCCTGGGAAGACAACAGGACTGACTGAACACAGAAATTCAGGAAAAGAAGCTAGAATGTACAAAGCCACATCAGATGCTATCTTTGTATTTATTTGGATTCAGAACACATTTTGGTGGAAGAAAGATTGCTGACTTCAGCATAATTTGTGAATCTTTGGATTATACAAAGAAAAACAAACCCAAACACAGATTTTCAACTTTTCAAGACATAGCCTCTATGAGCAAAAAAGAGACCTCAAGAAAACTACAAAAGGAATGTAAGATCAGAATAAAAGGAAGTCGGGGTGGATACAAAGTCCAACACTGGTGCTGCAAAAAGATGAGAAAAGACTTTTCAGTGACTTGATCTGCCATGTTGGCATGATGTCTAAGGAGAATGTTGTGGGATAGAGACCCAAAGACCATTTAGCATGACCATCTGAACTAAGCATTGGTATTAAGCTGACCAAGACCATCTAGAGATAAACAATTCTCACACAACAGCCTTAAGAAAAGAACATGGGAAAATGACCTCCCTAGTTGTTAGTTTCGGGGGTAAAGCAAGCAATTTAACAGAAGCCAAAACCATGCAGTTAGCTGAGGCATATCAACCCTGAGTTTATGGAAAAGAGTTGAACACTTTACCACAGGGCTTTATTTACATGATGGGAGCAGGAAAGCAGGAAATCATTTCATGCTAAATCAAAGAAAGCTCCAAATGTGACAAGATGAAGGAACCTTTACCTTCTATGTGATAACATAGAAGACTAATGAACTGGAGAAGTTTTGAGGAAAAAAGTATTGACCTTGAATTTTTAATCCAGTAAATATTTCTTTCAAAATATGAGACAGTATCTGGGTGGTTTATACACTTTTAATCCCAGGACTTAAGAGGCACAAGAGGCAGTTTGAGGATAGCCTAATCTATAGAGTTAGTGCCAGGACAGGCTCCAAAACTACACAGAAACTGTTGTCTCAAAAAATAAACAGGGAAAAAAAAAAAAAAAAACAAAACAAAACAGTAATGGCACTTACCTGTGATTTCCAACACTTGAGAGTTGGAGATAAGAGGATTAGAAGTTAAGACCATTCTGAGCACACTGTCTCAAAAACAAAAATAGACTTTCAGACAAGCAAAATTTGTTGCCAACTGATTTCCATTATCTGAAATAAAAGTGTGTGTGTGTATATATACATACATACCTGTGAATATTATAGAGGCCAAAAGTTTGTTTATCTCAGGAACTTTTAAACAGTCTCTCATCTGCCCTACTCGTGAACTGCATGTGTCCTTGTGGAACGCACGCCTCTGCCTCTGCAGGCGCTGGTAGATGCATACATAGCAGATCATGATGAAGACCAGAGGGCCAGAGTACTGAAAGAGTAGCAGGAAGGTGGTGTAGATGAGACGGTGATGGTCCGAGGACCAGAAGACAATGCAGACCACCTTAGTTAGACTAACCATTCAGCAAGCCCCGTGAATCTGTCTCCATATCTGAAGTGCTAGGATTGATTACAGGTGCTCGTGTTCAGTTCATGTGGGTGTTCCAGATAAAGACTCTATATGCTTGCATAGCAAACAGGTTAAACTCTGATCCCCATGCTTAGAGCAAATAGGTTAGCCACAGAATCATCTCTCTAGTCCAAAAGGAAGTTCATTAAAGGAAATATAACTGAAAAGTGGTCCATATTAAAAAGTGTAAACTAGATTGTGATACAGCAAAGGTGGATATGGTAATAAATACTTCAAGTAGAAGAATAATAAACAATTGTAGCAATAAAATGGAGTTTTCAAGATAGTCATTCAAGAGACTCCACCACAAAACAAATCTGAATCCAAACCAGGAAGACCACTACTTTGATATAAATAAGGAAATAAGGAGTAGGCAAAAGAGATGTTCTAAGTAATGTTCTCATTGGGGAAGTAAAGCCATATTGAGATTTATGGCATACCTGATAAAATAACCAAACTAAACTGAAGGTATGATATGTTGGTGAGGGCATGTATCAACTTGGGATTCTTTGTTACTAAGAATGTAAAATGGATAAACAATTTAATTTGATACTTTCTTTAAATATTATTATGTCTCATTGTATGACTGGATTGGTCTTTTCCATATATTTGTCCAAGAGAAAAGAAGACCCACATCCAAACAGACATGATTTGACATGATTTCATTAAGTAGCTAATTTGTCCATTAACTTGAAGTTTTACCTCAGTTTCCCAAATGCTAGGATTATATGTGTACCATCACATTCAGCTACACACAGTAAAAACATAATTTCTCATAATAGCTTTATTTAGAAGTCTATCAGCTGATGATTACTTATCTTTATACCTTAACAATCAAGAAGCAAAATGTTTTTATATGCAGCCAATGTGTAACTACACATAAATAATCCTGCAAAATAATCATGCATTTGTATGATTCAATATAGGTGAAATTCTAGAAAAGGCAAATCCTTTTTCAATGCCAGATATTGATCCCTTGGCCTTGCATGTTAGTCAAGTCACTGAGATAAATCTAAATCTTTCTGCCTCTGTCTGTTTTGTTTTTGGTTTTCAAGGCAGTTTCTCGTAGTCCTGGTTGTCCTGGAACTGCTGGCCTCAAATTAAGAGATCCTTTGGTCTCTGTCTGGGATTAAAGGCATATGCCACCACCACAGAAACTGTCTATAGTCATTAGTGACAACAAATGATTGATTAAATGAGATAGGTTGATTGAAAAAGAATACTAAAGAACTTCTGTGGGTAAACTGGCTGTAATGGTGCATGCCTGTAGTTCCAGTACTGAGGAAGTAGAGCAAGAAGATCAGGAGTTCAAGGCCAACCTGGGGAACTTGAGACCTTGTCTCAAAGAACAAGCACAAACAAGAGAAAACTTCGGGGTGATGACATTTTATATCTTGTTATATTAAGTTTTGTCAGAACTTAAAAAGTGTGTATCTTGTTGGGTATAAATTGCATCTCTGAGTTAGATCATTTCCAAAACACAACATTAAAAGGTTAAGTGGAAACTAGGGGCTACAGTTTTTACCTGTTTAATGAAAAACTTAAAATAACGCTCTGGTTCCTGTAGCTTTGGGAACATAAAACAGTAACACCACTCATACATACATACATACACATACACACACACACACACACACACACACACACACACATTGGCATTACTAATGATAATACCAACACCAGTTGGCAGAAGTCCTATCTTACCACCACAAAGTTGGGTCTCTAGGCCTGTGTTACTTTTGTCCAGGGATTGTTGGTTATTACTTTGAAATAAGTGTTACTCCTTGGAAATTACGCTTCTTAGGGCTTTTCTTTGTGGTGAACTATTTACTTGAAAATTTAAAGGCTGTTTTATCACTTTATGTGATGATTAACCTGAAGACTTTGATTTTATCAGACCTAGCTTTGATTAATTAATGTATGGTTGAAAACCTATATAGACTCTCAAAATTAAAACCTAAAGTTTTAATTCTAAGGTTTTCTTAATACCTGTAAAATAGTCGGCCATGGTAGCGAGCACATTTGATCCCAGTACTTAGGAGCCAGAGGCAGGTGGATTACAGGGGGTGCATCAAGCTAAATAGGCCTCACATGGTGATCATTACTGATCTAGCCCTTGTACTTTCCAGTGTTACCCACCTATTTTAATCTTCTCCATGTGTTCACTACCTAGCTATGTAAAACCACCCGTACTCCTTTCCCTCTGCTCACCACAGCTTCTCCATCCCTCCTACCTCTTTTTTTTTTTTTATTTTATATAACCAAGTCCATTTAAATGAAAACAAACATTTATAGACAATATTTGAGAATTTGGGCATTGTTCCCTCCCTACCTCTTTTTCCTCCTCTTATCATGTCTTCCCTTCCTCTGCTTTCACATTTCCCACAATCCATGTCTTTTATCTAGTTCCCTCCATGTGAATACATATTTCAAGAGCATGCCCCTAGCTTGTGGGATTTTTGTTTGAATTTCTAAGGTTGTATATATTACATATTCATACATATTTGTAAACTTTGTATTTGTAGATATTTTTATTGATCTAACAGAAAAGACTACCTCTTTTATCTCTTGGATCCCTCTCTCATGTATAAATACCAAATTCCTAGTTGCATAATAAAGGATTTACTTTTAGAGGGAATTTTTGTCACCTTAGTGAAAAATTCTATGTATTCTGTAAAACAGTATATTGATATGAATTTTGTACTTGTAACTGTATTTACTACTCAAGGTGAATATCTGCTTAATCACTGCAGAATTTAAAATAAAAAAAAAAAAAATCACTGCAGAATTTGTTCCAGGTAAATTTTATTTACTTATTTTCATTTCCTTGTAGTGCTGGGGCCTTCTCACTTATGGTAGACAAGTGCTTTACCACTGAGATACACCCCCAGCTCTAAATTATACTGTCTTGTTCACAGAAAGCCCAGCATTCACCCTGAAGTCATCTTCGAAAGCTGTTTTAAGATCAAAAGAAATAATCCCAGTGGCAGAAAATGGAGCTGAGGTACTAATCTGAAATGCTGTGTAAAGGATGTACATTCCAACAGAGTGGGATTTATCTGTTTTCCTCTGGAAGCATCTGAGCCACATTTCAGCTTAGGAAAGACCTTGATGGCTTTTCATAAAGTGCTCTTGTGAATCCACTTACATAATAAAAAGAATTCAGTCAGCAGTTTACAGAAGCTATAGAAATGAAGACAAACACAATGTTTCAGTTATTTTAGGAGTGATAACCATTGTTGATGAGGTTTTTTGGAGAAATTACTACAGTGTTTGGAAACACAATGTTGAAACGAGATGGTTTGCTCTCCTGAAGACCTGAGACCTCCTTCGTTATGAATTAGCAATGTTTCACAGTATAGAAATTATTCTTCCGACAGCTTGGAATGTGGCTCAGAGGTGGAGAATTTGCCTAACATGTGCCAAGTGCTGGGTCCAGTTCCTAGGATCATTCAAAACAAATCTCAGCTCCTAAAAAACCTTCTGTTTTGCAAAGATTGGATCTAAAGGCCAGGAGATGGCTCAGTCACTAAAGTGCATTACAAACGTGAAAACCTGAGTTTGGTCCTGTAACCAATGTTTAAAAATTAAATAAGACAAGGTAGGTGGCACTCACATGTAAACCCAGAGCTGGGAAGGCAGAAATAAGTGGATCCCTGGAGTTTGCTGTCCAGATAGACTAACCTAATACAGTGAGGAATATAGTATGTGAGGTTGTCCTCTGCCCTTCCCATGTGTGCATACACTGACGGATATACCAATATACACTAACAGATGTACCAGCACATACACGCAAAACATCATTAATCTAGCTTCATTTTCTTGAAATAACCTTTCATTGCTTTGGTGAAGGATTGAAGAATGAGAAGTAGATTAGTATACCTGAGCTTGACCACTTTTGTCTATACTCACCAAATATTCTTGATGAACTTTCTTACAAATGTGTTTGTAGGGTTTTGATTCACTTGAACATCTGCCACCTCTCCCAGAACCACCACCACCACTCCCTGAAATGGCAGACAAAATCCAAGACACTCTTCCTCCCCCAAAAACCTGAGCTGAAAGTGAAGCGAGTGTTGAAACCCCCAGGCATTGCCCTGACATGGAACATCTCCAGCATCAACCCCAAGTGTGCTCCTGTGGAGAGCTACCACCTCTTCCTGTGCTATGACAACTCTCATCATTTGACTTGGAAGAAAATTGCAGAAATTAAAGCATTACCACTCCCAATGGCCTGCACTTTATCTCAGTTTGTAGCTTCCAGCAAATATTATTTTACTGTTCAATCAAAAGACATTTTTGGGCGATATGGACCATTTTGTAATATAAAGTCTATTCCTGGATTTTCTGAAAACCTTACCTAAAAGTCCTCCATGATTATATGTTGTGTACATGTCATGTTATCATATTTGAATGTTTACAGTGTTTCTCTAACATTTTACATTGTAACATTGTACAGTTCAGTTTGTAAACCCTTTATATGGGGACAATCTTACATGTATTGTGTCTTGGAATTTTGTGTATTTCTAATTTGCATTCAGTATGTACTTCCGTTATCTATGTTCTCACATACCCTACCATGGACCCATGTTGTCACTGTGTTCCTAAGGTGTCTCTGGGGTTGCTGCTGTGTCAGAAGCCCTCATGTACACTTTCCCTATTTCTGACATTTGTCTATAATCCTGGGAGAGGCATCCCTGCCATGTTCTATTGCACAGAAATTCCTTCCTCATATTTTCATTCTAAAGCAGGCTATTTGTGTCCTTTTGTCTTTGTGTTTGTTTGGCTAGCAATCATTTGAGAGAAACAGCTTGCTTGAAGGTTTTTCCTAAACACTATTTTGTTAGATCAGGCATTATGGGACATCCTTCTAATTCCAGCACTTGGGAATCAAAGGCAGGCAAATCGCGTAGTTCAAGCCAGCCTGGTGTTCATAGAAAATTCCAGTCCAACCAGAACTATGTAACAGGCTGCTTTAAAAAAAAAAAAAAAAAAAAAAAGTTAAACATTGTGCTATGTATATGAAATGAAAATGAATGGTGCTTCTTAAAACAAAATTTAACTTGTTTCAACCATGTAGTTTATCCCTTAGAAAGGCTTTAATTTGCTGATTCCTAGGCTCTCGAAATGCCTCTCTTTACAAAGTTCCCAGCTTCCCTCGGTACTCAGAGAGCATGCTCAAAGGCTCTAATGGCAGGGTCTTCTGCATACCTCTCCCCAAAGAAGAACTGCAGTGGAGCACAAACAGCCCAAGAGGTATTGTGCAAAGAGATGCTTGAGATGCTGGAGTCACCCCCTAAGACAGACAAACGTGAAAACCAGTAACTGGGATGTCAAAAAAATAAAATTCTGCAGCATGGTTTAAAAGTGTCACTCTTCTGGTGCACAGTGGAAGTTCTGAGGTATGAACAGAGAACAATTTCCCTTGGTGTTTGGAGTACCACTACATCTTCATAAATAAAGCTGTTAGTTTTGTCTGTTTTTCTGTCTATATGAGACATAAATGAGCCAGGTCTGTTGGTATACATAAGTCCCAGTTTTGAGGAGGTTGATGAAGAAGCAACCTGGTCTGTATAGCAAGTCTGAAAGAATCAGGTTTGGGTCCTGCATAATAGCCTTCTTTCCCAAAATTCAGGAGGCAGAGCCTTCTGAATCTTTATAGATCTTTATATGAGTTTGAGCTAGCCTGGTGTACATAGCAAGTTTCAAGACAGCCAAGGCTACATTTCAAGTCCCTGTCTCAAAGAACTAAGGAAAAAGAAAAAAGGCAGATTCAGAAACTACTTCCAGATTCCATGACTTGCCTGCTTTCAGGTATTTTGTAACAGATGGCACAAACTAGATGTGTCCATGACTGACCAGCAGGATAGCTGGAAAGCTAACAGCATCAAAGGATACCCAGAGGAAGGCTTCGGTCTGACCTTGTAGAGGAGGTAACTAAAACAGCATTACTGTTTCTTGTCCTTTGAAGGAGCCAGAGTGGAATTTGCAAGTGATGTCTTCATTGGCACCAGAATAGTGGCAGCTTAGGGATAAGAAATATCTGCCACACAACACAGAGAACTAGTACCCCATAAAAGTTGTCTATAGTTCAAAGGAAAGTGTTTCTGCTGCCAATAAGCAACAGCCAAACTTGCCAACCAGCCAACTCTAAGCATGTGCCTCAGAATTCCCAGGAAACCTGGAGACTTGGGCCTGAACAGTAGGCAGTTGGCGGGGGGGAGGGGCAAAGAACAGGTTGGTTCCTGAGTTCACAGTATGTGTGCCATACTGTTATACCTGGATGGATGAATCAAGATTACATCTTTCCTGCCATAGGGTCCTACAATACAGCCCAGTTACAGAAGCTTAAGTAACAATTCAAGTCTGGTATAGCCCAGGGTCTCCAGAACAGTGGTTCTCAACCTTCGTTGTGACCCTTTAACAAGGGGTCACCTAAGATAATTAATAAACAGATATTTACACTAGGATTCATAACAGCAAAATTACAGTTATGAAATAGCAATGAAAATTTATGGTTGGGGCTTACCATGACATTAGCATTTGAAAGGTTGAGAACCACTGCTCTAGAATGTGGGTGGCAAAGGGGATTTATTTGATTGGCTTAGATGATATAGATTAGGTAACCCAACAACTGTGGAGAGGCTACTGCAGCTTCTACCAACTCTGTACAAAATACTTTGTTCTAGTGGTGCCTGGTGGTTCATTACTGTAATCTTAGCATTCAGGAGGCGAGGACAGGAAGGTTATGTATTCCCAGATTAGAGACTGAATTTCCAACTCCCCCCCCCCCATGTTCTATAGCATTGGTTCGGCCCTGCTAAGTGAGGGAATCTCAAGATTACTACTGTGGGGAGCTGACTGGGATGGTGGGTTGCTCACCCTTGGAATGTATAAAATCGCACTGGAAGCCAGTCACTTCACTGGGGCATAGACAGTGTATTTCATCTTTCTGTGCCTGCTTTTCTTTAATCAAAGGCATTGCTGCTATTTCTTGACCTTGCCTTTTTGTCTTTTCTTGCTTTGTCCCTTTTCCTTAAATTAACAGGTTCTCCCAAATGGAACTTGGGACATTGACTGATACAGGATTGCTATAGTAAGCTTTAACTTAATGTCCTGGCACCCATTTTAAAGGTAGTTGGATTTCTCATACCAGAAGCAGATTGTAGTCACCCTTGACGCAGTTACTCCTCTCTACCTACTCCTAGTGTCTCAGTATTGTCTATCTAGTTGTGCTATATGACTACCTTCTGTGACCCCCCCCCCTTCACATGGAATGACAAGATACAACTCATTGGTCCTATACCCTGTATGAACTGTATAGATGCTCACAGCAGTCACAGTCTCAGAGTGTGACCTATAGAGCTTGAAATCCACTCCTTGAGCTAACAGATGCCAGTGAGGGCTTTAGTCCCTCAGAACATTGACTTCCTTTCTACCCACTGGCTGAGCACCCTGCTCTCTAGATTTCCCATCAATCCTGTGACCATCCCTCTTCTCTCATAGAACTATGAATAATAAAATATTTCTGTGTCATATGGTTTGTTGTGCTGCCTCCTTCAGGCCACAGTTGAACCTAACTCAACCAGATCATGACTCCCTTGGTAAGAAGCTGGTTATGGTACAGAGCCTTCTGGACACTTCATCATCTTTCAGTTGCTATGACCTTTAGATCAATTTAAAAAGATTGATTCAAGATGTTTTAATCTGTAGTTCATTGTCCTGTTGCTTTTTTGACTTGTTACCATGGTAAGAATATGTGATGGAAGAGGAGGCCAGGGTCCAAGTACCCCCCTTCAAGAGCATACCCCAATGATCTCCCTTCTTTCTACCAGGCCCTACCTTATCAAGATTCCACCATCTCCCAATAGTGTCATCAGCTGAGGACCAAGCCTTCAACACAGGGGACTTTGGGGGCCATTCAAGATCCAGACTGCAATGGGTAGGGACCAAGTCAGTCACCAGAAGAAAGACGTTTCCTGTGAGAGGTACACTATAAAGTTCCATGACTCTCCCCTGGGCCCTTGAGGCCAGGGCTGGAATTTATAGCCTTTCCAGGGAGACTTCAAGAGTGAATTAGAGGAGAGTGACAGTGGGAAATAAGCCCATACTAGTAGTAATGGTTAGCAAAAATGTGGGGTATGAGGACTAACGGTGAGAAATGTCTTGTTTTCTATTACTAGTTTAGACAAGGAGGACATGTGAGTTGGCCATCTAGCTAGAAAACACTTTACAAATCATAATACATGAACATTTTCCTAGTGAGAATTGTAGACACAGAGCACTGGAAGTCTTTGAACACTCACTCCACACTCAATTTGTGCTATTAGCAGTTTATTGTTTCCTTTTACAACCTCAACGCATTTATCCCTATAGAATCCCATACCTTCAACAGAACATACTGGGCTTATGGCTGAGGTGAGGCAAGATTTTTTTTCCAGTGCACTCTTGTAACACCTCATAATTTTCAGTGACATATAATTATATCTTTTTGGAGTGCAGTGTGATGATTTGATACATTTTTGTAGTGTACATCAGTAAGTCGGGGTAGTTGGTATCTCTATCTCCTTAAACATTTATAAAAATATACAATAAATTGTCACAAACCACAGTCACCCTATTGTACTGTACAACACTGGAACATATTGCTCCTATCTAATTTCAAACCACTTAATACTCTGGTGATCACTTCTCTCTCTGTTTCCATGAGATCCATATATGATTGAGAACTTTTAGTATTTACTCCCTAGATTGATTAATTGGTTGATTAATTTATCTGGAGACAGGATCACTGACTGACCTGGAACTCAAAGATTCACCTATCTCTGCTTTCCAACTGCTGGGATTAAAGGCATCTGTCACTACACCCAGATCCTGAGACTAACCTTATGTTGTACTACTTCATGGTTTCCTAGTAATTGGGTGATTGATATGTTGGTTGACTATATTTAGCAGTTGGTGACTGAACCTACAGGACCTTGCACATTTGACGCAAATACTCTTAACACTGATCTATATTCTTGGTCCTTGGCTTTCATTCAGTAAATGATTTTCCTCTCTAAATGTGTTTCCTAAACAATAATGAGAGCGCTTCATCAGACCTCCAAAGTCTCTCAGTTCAGGTTCCCCAAAGTTCCAAAGCAGAAAAAGCTGAGTGTTCTAGGGTCTCTGTAACATCTGAACTTACCTTGCTCTATTCTAATAGATTCCTCAAGCATCATTCATGGTAGCTACTGACATATGTGTACAGACTTATCTATAACATATAATTGGATAGATTCTGTGCTTATTCTTTTGTTTGTTTGCTTTATTCTGCTTGTATGACAGTACCCTTTTTTCTTTTTGTTTTTCTTTTGTTTTTTTTTTTTAGTGACTTTCCTCAAGTATCAAATTATATTTAATTTTTGTCATAGAAATTACCAAACATACAAAAGGAGAAAGATTAATGTAAGAAAGTTGCTAATGTCGAATAAGAAATTAATGTGGCCTTAGATAAAGAGAATGCATTAAAAAAGACTTTCTGTAACAAAAGAGCCTAAATAAAAGCTGTGAGTCTTATTTTTAAAAAATCAATTCATTACTAGGGGTAGGGTACATGAATGCCAGGCCTTTTGGCATATGAAGGTCAGAGGACAACTCCCAGGAGTCAATTTTCTTCCATTGTGGACTCCAGAGATTGGTCCTCAGACTTGTATTTTATCTGCTAAACCATTTTGTTGGCCTTGAGGGTCTTCTATTAGAGAGATAATTAAATTATCGGAGTAAAGATGAGTCTAGAAGGAAATTATGTTGACAAAAACAACATTTAAAGAACATTTCAGAGTAGATCCAGGAAACCTCAAGGTTCAGGAATTATGCACAACTTAAGCCACAGCCTGAATATGTGAATTGTTGAGCAGGGTATGGGGATGTGAGTTTTTAAGTTGTGAGGTCTGTTGTAAAGTTTGGCAAGTCTAGAGACTTTGCAAAGGCCACGTACAATATAGGATGTAGCTGCAGTTGTTCCAAAAAACCTTTTATCTCAGTTTGAGATGTTTTATTGTCCATAAAGTCCTTTTATTAGAACTATAACTACTGAGAATAAACTTGACACGTAGAATCCTAGCAATAGATCAAATATAGCTAAGTGTCAAGGTAACTTTATTGTTCCCATCACCCTTTCTTGTAACTTGTGGAGTCAGTAGCCTCTGTCTTCTATTTCTTTAAGAGTCCCATGCAACCCAAACCTTTGGGGAACGCTTGCTCAGCCTGTTTGCAATTTCCAAGCCCCAAATAAATTTCCTTTTTCACTCTTGTAGCCTCTGAGCTTGAATAATCAATACAAGGCAAGTTCAGTATTGTGACATCTATCACTCACTTTAATTTTAGGGTTAGGGATACAGCTCATATGATAGAGTACCTGCCTAGCATGCACAGGTCCAGCTTTTGATCACCAGTGCTACATAAAATAAGTGTGTAATCCCAGCACACTGGAGGTGGAGGCAGGTGGGTCAGAAGTTCAAGGCCAGCCTAGTCTATATGTCTACTCCCTCTCTTTTACCCCTCCCACAAATTTCATCTCATACTGACCTTATTTCTTCTAAATCCCAAGAGACTCCCTCAGTCACCTACCAGCCACAAAATCACTTTTTATAGAACCATGACATTATTTTATTCATAATATTGTTTCCAACAGTCTAAGAATTTTCTCTCTATCATACTTCTAAACAAGAAAAAGTTCTTACTGTGCCCTAACTGCAATTCCTCTGTCCTGGATACATGACTGTTTAATCAGGAGCTTTGCACCCATAGTGTTTTAAAATAAGGAAAAGCTAATTATGATCATCTTAGTTACTGCTCTATTGCTCTGAAAAGACACTTTGACCAAGGCAATTCTTCTTAAAGAAAAACATTTAACTGGGGTCTTGCTTGGAGTTTCAGAGGTTAGTCTATGATTATCATGATTATCATGAGGGAAGGAGGAAGGAAGAGAGAGAGAGAGAGAGAGAGAGAGAAATAAAGAGAGATGGGGGGGGGAGAACTGGGCCTGACATGGGCTTTTGAATTCTCAAAAGCCACCCCCAAGTGACACACTTCCTTCAACAAGCCACACTGACTCCAGTAAGTTCACACCTCCTAACCTTTCTCAAACATTTCTACTTCTGGCAACTAGGCATTCAACTATATGAGCCTAGGCAGAGCATTTTTATTCAGACTATCACATTTATTTCAATAGGTATATGAGAATATTGGTGACTGAGGTTATGACTTCAGCTTCAATAACTACAAATTACCTTGCACTAACAGGCAAGTTTATCCTCTCTTACAGTATAGTCTGTAGAGTTAGAACAGTTGAAACAACCTAGAAGGTGTTTTTGCTGGGAAGTATTGACTTCTCATTGGGGACCATTTCACAGGATAAAAGCATGGTATCTCTGCCTTCATTTTTTTGTATGTCTAGTTCCTATATAACTGAGGGCATAGAGAAAAGTTGTTGTTCTAAACCTGCCATTGCATTGAATTGCAGGAAAAAGAAAACCTTCAGGTACAGACTGTACCCTAGAAGAGGAGAACCAGATTGCTACAGGATACAGAAGTGAGGAAGTGAGGTCTTTCAAGAACTAGATTGAGTCCCTCAAGCAATGACAACAGTAAAAGTTTCACCACCATCTTGCAGAGTCAGAGCCAGACCATTGACCAGGGCTGCATAACTATGTATGTCCACAATAAAGCCTTTAAAAGACCACTCCATAATAAAATTCTACAGTAATTTTAGTACAATGAATGTTCTGTGTAGCTGTGACTAGAAATGTGTAGAGTTGTGTCTACCCCTAAATATACCAAATTTGAGTTAAAGGCATATGAGTTGCATATGTGCATAGTGGTCACTATGTGCTCTTTCAATGAGTTGTTCGAGAAGTGTGTGATGTAGTCCAGATTTGCCTTCACTTACTGTGTAGTCAAAGATAACTTTGAACTCCTAATCCTTTTGCTTTAATCCTTTTGCTGGGATTGCAGGTGTATGCCACTAGACCCAGGAAGTGCCCTCTTGAGAGTGGTGTGTGTATGTGCTTGCTCATGCACATACATGCATGTATATGTGTATGATGCTGAGGAGGAAACTCAGGGCCTCAACATGTTTTATCACTGAACTGCATCCCTCCTAGTGTTTTCTTTTCTAAACTTTGTATCATACATAATTGTGAACATGTGAATTAGCCAGTATAAGTTTTGATGTTTCTGTGGTCTATGTACCATTCTGATGGAACTCATCATTACGCAGCCTGGTAGCCCAGCAATCTCAGATATGGCTGCCATCTATTGGCATTGACTCTTTATGTTTCTTTGTGTAGCTTAGGTGCACTAGATGTCAGGTCTGGGCAGTTTGTGCTATTCCCTGAAGGTCTGTTGAGCCACAGATCCCAACTCTCACTTCAGAAGCAGAAGCTGAATTCATATAGAAAGAACTTTTGTGTACTGCAGTGCTGACTATTGCTGACTTCATCATATGTTGGATGGGCTTATGTTCCTGAAGTAGACATCCTTCTAGAGAGTGCAAAGCTAGTGTTCCAAAAAAGAACTGTTAGTGACACTAGTCCTCCCCTTCAGTTCAGTGGCATGCTTGTGTTCCTAACTGTATCATGCACATCCGCTTTAAGTAGAGTTAATTAGGCACTCCCAACACTGTGCCATTCTAAGGTTTAGACACTGGCCACTTAGTAGTATATTAGTAAACACCGCTATTCTAATTTATCTGGAAAACAAAATTAAATGGAGATTTGCACATTAAAATGTTATTGACAATCTATGTCATTCTTTAACCTGAAACAAGAATGTAAATGTATACCTGGGAAGAAAATGAGGACAACTTATTAGTCCTCACATAATTCTGCCAATCATAATTATTTTCTTCAAGTGCTGAGTGCCATGGAGATAACTGCCTTCAGCTGCTAATGTTCTGCAAGTCTATCTAGCCACAACTGTCATAAGTCTTTGTCATCTGAAGTTTTGATCCTTGTTTTACAATTAAACTCATAAAAAATTGGCTCTAATGACTATTTTTTAAACTAGCTTTTAAATGTCTATTCTCACAGTGTTTTGTGTAAAACTACCCAGTTCTTGTCTCTTGCCATTCTGCAAAAGAATATCTTCTAACAAATGTAATCTGAATAGGATTTAAACTTTTGTATTTTATAAGTATGAACCTTAGTGTAAGTGTACAAGTATGCCTGGTGCCTGGAGAGGCCAGAAGGGTGACAGATCTGGAATTTGAGTCACAGATGACTGTTAGCCACCATATATGTGCTGGGAGATGACATCAGGTATTCTGCAAAAGCAGAAAAAGAACTGAGCTGCTGAACCATTACCCAACCAATGAACTATATTTTAAAGACACCAAGACACCACCTATAGAACAGAGTGAAACCTGGGAATGGACCACAGGGAAGCCAGGCCTAAGGACCATTCCTTTCACATCATTTAGCTTTTGAATTCCCAAAAAAGGTTTATTAGCACTGATTCCTTGGTATTAACTACTCCTCCCATTCTGCTCCCCTCCCCCACATATCCTATAGTGTGGGACCAGAAAAGACCAGCCAGAACAGATCTTACCCTGGTGACAAGGGACAGTGAAGACCAAACTACCAGAGACAGTTAACCAGGGATGTTCAGTCACAAGGAAAGTAGTAGTCAGAATCAAGGTGAAGTCTTGCTTGCTGTGGTGATACACACATGTGACCTCGATAAATGGAGGCTGACACTGGAGAATCGTTAGTTTGAGGACAGCTCAGGCCACACTATGAGATCTTGTCTCAAAGGCAGCAACAAAATGTGAAGTCACTTGTGCTGGATCTCCAAAAGTAACTAAAGCCAAGAACAGAAGTTGTTCTTATGTGTGTCTGATGCTCAGTCCCTCCCATTGCAACTCAGTGCTATCTGAAGGAAAGGATGGCTCCTGTAGGATTTATGTAATTGCTTGCCTTCTGACCTTGGCTTCTTGTGTATTCTGTGTGCTCTAGAATGCTACTTCTGCTTTTAGGCTTAAACAGCTGACTTTATACTTATGTGCTTCTGTCATTACAACCTGTCCCTTCTTGTATACTAGTTTATCATTAGACCAAATAGTCTGCAAAGCCACATGAGCTGACACCCAAATTCCCTCAAGACAGATGTTTTTGAGCACAGGGGAGAATTTAAACAAACACTTTGAAGGTGTTTTTGCTAAAAAGCATAAATTCTTCAATTTGGCCCAGTATTGGTAACTAAATAAAGGATAAAGGCCTGCCTTCACTCCTTCATTTTGAGTCTACCCATCTTTGTTTATTTATTTATCATGTATGCTTTGTTCTGTCTGCATGTATCCCTGCATGCCAGAAGAGGGCACCAGATCTCATTACAGATGGTTGTGAGCCACCACATGGTTGCTGGGAATTGAACTCAGGACCTCTGGAAGAGCAGCCAGTGCTCTTAACCGCTGAGCCATCTCTCCATCCCGAGTCTACCCATCTTTGGAAGGCACAAAAGTAAGTCATTGTTCTAAATCTGTAGTCATCTTGGATACTTGGAAGTACAAACCATCGCAGAATAGACCATCCACTTATTGATGAGGGGAAAACAGTACCTGGAGCAGGAATAACATCCCCTACCAGTTACATTATCCTCTTAAGCAATAATGACTCCTTCAATCTACCTTGCAGGCCAGGAGCTAGAAGGACCCCCGGGGATGGGCTTGCAAAACATTTCCCAGAAACACAAATGCAAATGCCAGATAAGGAACATGAGCCTGGCCAACAACCGGCCATGATCAAGCCACCTGTGCCCAACCAATCAGGAGCTTGCTAGAAGTCCCTAACCCCAGACCCCCTCCCTGCTTGCGGTTTTTGCCTTTATAAGCTCATTTTAAAGTTGGGCTCTGGGCTCTTCTGTCCTCCTTTGTGAGGTAGGAGTTGAGCCCCAGTCGGCTGGAACCTGAATAAAGCCTCTTGCTATTTTTCATCAAGTGCCGATTTCCGTGGTTTGTGGGTTGATGGCTGCATCCCAGGATTCAAGTGGGGGTCTGCCCAGTGTGAGGGCCAACAAAGCTATACTTAGGCCAACCAGTGTCAGTAAGACAATAAGGCTTTTAAAAAAAATCTTGAAGCATCCACAGACCTGCCTGACACCATGAGACTCAGGCAGGCAAAAGACACTCACAGAGCTGCCTGGATCCTCAGGGTCCTGCGTGTCTGAAGGTCCACAGGCCTGCCTGATGTGCAAGCAGTGCTGTTATGATGAGCAAGTATATGGCAGAGAAAAGGTGGAGAAAGAGGCAAAGTGGTTCATGCGCTGTGGTAAGAGGTGATTCAGAAGAAGTGAGGATGGTAAGGAATAGGCTGATATGGGCAGCCTTCTCACCACTCAGGACCATAGTGACATCCAGGCCTGGGCTGCTGCTGCCTGTATTGACTTCCATAATCCATGTTGCCACTAAGGCCACAGAGATGCCCAGGGTCTGGGCTGCCACCTGTGGCCATTTTGGTGTCCTAGGGCAGTGCTGCTCCTGTGGCCATGTTGATTTGAGTGGCCTGTACTACCACTGGTGGATGTGATGATATCCAGGCCTGAGCTGCTGTCAGAGGCCATGTTTGGGTCCATGGCCCTGCAACAGCTAGGGTCTGTATTGATTTCCATGGCTCTAGTAACCACCGAAGGCCGTGTGGATAACTGAAATCTGGGCAGAACCTGAGTCCGTGTTGGTGTCTGAGGGCTATGCTGCTGCTGAGGCTAATCTGGATGGCCTGTGCTGCCACACATGGCTATGGTGACATCCAAGCCTGGGCTGTGGCAAAGGGCCATGTCTGGATCCAAGCCCTACAACATCCAGGATCTGGGTTGGTATCCATGGCTCCTGATAACTACTAAAGCCCATGCAAATACCCAGGTCTTAACTATCACCTGAGGCCAGGTAGGGATCTGAGGGTCATGCTGCAGCCAGGGCCATATAGATCTGAGTGGCTTGCAGTGCCACAAGGTGTCATTCAAGCCTAGGCTGCAATGGAGAACTATGTCTAGGTCTATAGTTCTACCACAGTTGGGGATCTATGTTGATATCTGTAGCCTATGATACCACCAAAAGCCACATGGATGCCCAGGGTGGTAGCCTGTGACCATATTGGTGTCTGAGGGCCATGTCACCCACTAAGGGCCTTGCCAATTTGGGCGGTCTCTGTTGTCACATGGGGCCAAGGTGTCATCTGTGCCCAGGCTGATGCCCTAATCCATGTCTGGGCCTTTGGCCCAGTAGCAGCCAGGGTCTGAGTTAATGTTCATGACTCCTGAACAGACCATGGTGGTATCTTAAGGGCCTTGCTGCCATCAGGACCATACTGATCTAGGTGGCCTGTGTTGTTCTTTTGCTGCAGCTGTTTCCTATGAAACACAAACATGAGATTCAGCACCCACATGGAGTTTATTGGTAGAGGGGAGAGAAGAGGGGTAGCTGGTGGCCATCAGAAAGCTGTAAAGAGAGGGGGTAAGAGAGGTGGGGGAGAGCAAGAGAGAGAGAGAGAGAGGAAGGGCAGAAAAGAGAGGGGGTAAGAGAGAGGGGTGCACTTGGCGCACTTGCTTTAAATGGGAAACTTGACCATGCGTAACTGAGTCCTCTGTGCAGTCAGGTAACATGTGAGGTGGTGATGACATGGACATGAGCATGAGCATCCAGCCCATCATCGGGGTGGGGTCAGCAGACTGCTGGTTTCCAACAGCCTGTGCTGCCACCAGAGCCATGGTGATGTCTGGGCCCAAGCTGCTGCCACAGGCATATCTGGATCCATGTTCCTGCTGCAGCTGGGGTCTGTGATGATGTCCATTGTAGCACCGGCGCTACCATCTCTTCCACGAATCGAATCGGGCGAAGGCCTAGAGATTGAAATAAGGACAAGACAGCGGGTCATTCGTTCTCAATGGCAAAGTCGAAATGCCAAATGCCGAATGCCCTTTATTGAGGGGCAAAAACGGACTTAAATACCGACTTATAGCACAGTGGAAAATTACAGGAAGTTTTTGGCTTAGCTCCTCCCTGTGTTGTCACGAGGTATGGTTGTCACGGGGTGTGTGTCACGAGGTGTGTGTCATGGGAAGAGTACCAACAAAAGCCTTGGGGCAAAGAGTTCTGGCCAACAGCTTCAGGCTAGCTTAAGGTGCCTCAGGGGTCCATGCAGGGCCCTACAGGTCCCCCCTTTCTTTTAATATAAACTAACACCTGCCTTAGGTGGCAGAAGACGTCAGCATAATTCCTTACCCGTCATTGGAGAGGTCACCCAGGCCCGTAACCTTCCTGTCTTAGGTTGGATATTTGACCCCTCTGCCTTACCTGTCACTGGTGAATAGTTTGTCAGCACACATGGGCTGAGGCATTTTCTCTTGAGCCAAAGACAGTATCTGTCTTGTTTGAAAGTTGGCCTGGGCCTGTTTAATGCTGTGGCAAAGTAGCACCAAGTGCAAGGGCTACAAACCCCAATGTCCTGCCCACAAGTTGAAGTCCTTGTAAAATGCCTGCATTGACAAGTGGCACTCAGGTCTCATAGATGTTAATGATCTGCATGGCTAAAGCATTTGTATAAATTAAAAACTCATCACTCCAGGATTTCTGGAGAAAAATGATGCATTAACACAGGTATGTGTAAAAGATGACAAGAAGCCATATGAGCTTCTCACAAAAATTCAAGTGTTCCTATAGGAGGTTAGTTTGTAAATTTAGTTTAAAAATGCCAATTTGTACTAGATAATTAAGTGTGCTTTGGGTAGCTAAGGCTTAAGCCAAATCATCTGCTAGTTGATCCACTGTGCTTGCAGTATTTACAGATTGGGAGAGGGCTATGGTAGAAACTGTTGCTTCAGTGGTGAAGGTGGCACTGGCAGCCGTGATCCTGGTATCTCCTTTCCTCTCTGCTGCACACCCGGGGTAACGTGGCCCACCACAGCTGTTACAGTCGGCAGACCTGCTGAGAACAATTGAAAATTTCTCCAAAATTAGTAGCATTGGTTACAACAAAAAGAATGGAACCAGAATACAGTGCCTAAGATGAAGGTGAAATTCTTGTCCTTTGGATCAAAGTGTAAATTAATAGCCGCTTGATCCAAACTATAATTACTGGTCAGGAAAAAAGGCCACATATGGCTACTCAGATGCACAGGCATCAGGATGGGTAGATTCTTGAAGACAAATCAGACCTTCTTTCTGGCTGTTACAATCACCGCATATGGCGAATCAGCTGCTCAGGCACCCAAACAGGGTTATCTGCCTCTTGTGGAAAGACACAAACTGACCCTCGGGACCATACTAAAACTGGGTCAGGGCCACACCATTTTCCAGTAGTGACATTCTTCCACATAACTGAGTATAGTCAGATGACCGAAGGTGCCAATGCCTGTCGGCTGCAGATCGAGCAGCACCATCAATAGTTAAAAAAAAATTTAAAATATAAAGGACAAGAGAAAGGTGATTATGAGGGAGATCCTCTAAACTCCCCTTTTTTGTTTTATGAAGATAGGCTTTAATTGTGTGATGTGCATGTTCCACCATGGCCTGAGGATTATAAGGGATACCCGTCTTATAAAATTTTTGCAAAAAGAATTAAAACCCTGACTAGTATAAGCAGGGCGATTATCAGTTTTTAATTGTCTGGGAATTCCCATATAAGCAAAGGCTTGTAAACAATGGCTCTTAACATCTTTAAGCCTTTCTCCAGTATGAGCAGAGGCAAGTACGAGATGAGAATGGGTATCCACAGATACATGAACAAATTGTAGTCGACCAAAGGAAGGAACATGGGTAACATCCATCTGACAGATATCATTAGGTGTGACACCATGGGGGTTAACTCCAAGGTGTGGAACAGGTAAGAACTCTGTACATAGGGGACAATTCTTAACTATATAAATATCTTGGTCTCTTGTAATTTAAAATTGAATTTAAGTGACCCTGCATTAAGGAGGAAGATTGTATGAGCTTTGCAGGCTGCTTCATAACCAGACTCTCTCATCATCATGATAGCATTATGTTTTTTAGTATTAAAATCAGCAATGGCATTTCCTTCACTTAAAGGGCCGGGCAAATCAGAATGCGCTTGGAGATGTCCTACAAAAATTGGATGAATGCCTCCATAGTAGGCTTTGTATGGCTAGTAAATGTTCTTGTACACGAGACACTGGAGCTATATAAGCAGCAGTTTCTAAGGGAACCAGTAGATGATACACATATTTACCGTCCGTGTATAAGTTAAATGTTGAAGGGCTAATTGTACTGCAGCTAGTTCCGCAAATTGTGCAGACTTCACTTTAAGTATAGAGTGTTTGATGATGGCAAAAGAAACAACTACTGCACAACCATTTGAAGAGCCATCTGTAAATACATTGCGGGCCCCCTTCAGAGGATTTTGGGAAATAACCTTGGGGAAACACACAGGGTGATTTAAAAAAAAAAAAAAAAAAAAAATGAGCTCACTTACTGGAAGGAAAATGACTATCAAAGCGGCAGGGTGTGGAACACAAGAAATGTGCCCACTCCTCATCAAATTGTTGAAGCCATTGTATCTGTTGTTGAGTATAGGGAGTAACAATTACATCCGGCATCTTGCCAAAAACTTGAAGACTCATTTTGTATGCCTTTTGAATAATAGAAAGCATTGCCTGAGGATAAGATCTAACTGTCTTTCTTGGGGATGCATGTTCATGTGCCCATAATATAGGACCAGTTTGCCAAAATACTGCAGTAAGGGAATACGCTGAAGCAAAGACTAATAACATCAAGTTCTGAGAATAGTCAATATAATTTAAATGTGCAGATTGGAGGCATTTTTGCACAAGCTGTATACATTCTCACGTAGCAGGCATTAAGATGCGCGGAGAAGTGGGATCAGAATCTCCGTGTAAAATATCAAATAATGGTCTAAGCTGCCCAGTGGTTAGGGCCAAACTAGATCGAACCCAATTTATGTCTCCCAATAATTTTTGAAAATCATTAAATGTGGTCAGGTTATCCAGCCTTAAAGTAATCTTTTGAGGACAGATACCAGAAAATAACAATTGATGACCCAGGTATTGATAGGGATATTCTTGTTGCACCTTTTCTGGGGCTAATCTTAAGCCCGCTAGTTGAAGATTATGTTGCAACTCCCCAAAACCCTCATTTACTTCCTTAGGATCTGGGCCGGCTAAAAGAATATCATATGTATAATATATAGGGATTGAAATTTCTCTCTAATGGGGGCAATGGCCAATGATACATAAATTTGACAAATAATGGGACTATTGGCCATTCCTTGAGGCAACACCACCCATTGATATCTCTTATAGGGCTCTTTAAAGTTAATAGAAGGAATGCTAAATGCAAATCACTCACTATCCTGAGGATGCAAAGGAATGCTAAAAAAGCAATCTTTTAGGTCTATAACTAATAAATGATAGCCTTGAGGAATAACCACAGGGGAAGGCAAGCCAGGTTGTGTTGCTCCCATAATTTGCATACAATCATTATCAGCTCGGAGATCTCATAGGAGTCTCCATTTTCCAGATTTTTTTCTTTATAACAAAAGATTGGGGTATTCCATGGGGAAGAGGAAGGAACAATATGTCCTGCCTCTAATTGTTCCTTTACAAGTTGATGTGCAGCCTGCAACTTCTCAATAGATAAGGGCCATTGCTCCACTCATACTGGGTTATCAGTTTTCCAGATAATAGGAATGGGAACAGGCTGCACAGCATTAGCCCCTAGGGAAAATTTCCCTGCCCAGAGCGATCTCTGGCTCTTTTGATAATTAAAATTTTGGATGCAACAGACTGAGGGACACCTTATAGGAATTTACCCAGTCCTTTTCCTTGTACATAACCTTGGTCAGCCAGCATATTTTTTAACAGGCTCAGTAGTAAAGACTGCTCTCATGGCCTGAAGCACATCTTTCCCCCAAAGAGTAATAGGTATATGACTTAACACAAAAGGCTGAAAAATTCCTGTATGTCCTTCATCATCTGACCATTTAGAAACTGGGTACTACATTCTGGAGCCACAGCAGTTCCCACTCCTTGTAAATGAGTGGAGGCTGGCTGAAGAGGCCATGCTTGTAGTCAATGTTTTTTTTTTGCTATTACTGAGGGAGTCAGCTCAGGTTCCCCAATTCCAGAAAATCATCTACCTTGTATGGTAAGGGTAAGCATGGGGCACTGTTCAAGACTTGATACCCAAAAGGCACCCATGGAGCCTGTGGACCCAATACCAGCAGATCCCCTGGTATCCTATAAAAAGGGATTGTTGGTTTTGAACATAGGGAGAACAAACAATTGCGCTGTCATTAACACCCCCATTTCTGCCCTAACCATGATTTTTATTTCTCCTTGAAAGTCTGAATCTACTACTCCTGAAATAACTCTAATTCCTTTCAACAAGGCACTACTGCATCCTAACAATAACCCTATTATTGCTCCTGGGGGGAAGAGGCCCAAAGACTCCTGTGCTTAAGGCTTGAGTGCCCATTTGTGGTGTTAATATTGCTCAGGTGTCCAAACAGGTCCAATCCTCTGCTTCCTGGGGTACCTCTGATAAGGTCCTGGACATAAAGGGATTTCTCTGAGGGATCATCTGTATTGGGCGGGTTACAGGTGTATCCATTGCCCCGTACACCTGGGCTTGAGGGGCCCGAGGCTGGCCCCCACTTCCAGTTTCCCTGAGCTGGTAAAGGATTACCAAGGGCATCTGTCTTTGACCTACATTCCTTGCTCCAATGATGACCCTTACTGCAACGTGGGCAAAGCCCTGGCCTAGTGCTCAATTGGGGACAGTTCCTTTTGAAATGTCCTGGCTGTCCACATTCAAAGCAACTCTTTGGTCTGGCTCCTCCATTGTTCTCCCCCTCTTTTTATGACTGAAGCTATAACCTGACCATCTATGTCCCGACATATGCGTATATAGTCATTAAGACTTTTGGCCTTATGGGGACGTAAAGCCTCTTTACAATACTTGTTTGCATTTTCGAATGCTAATTGTTTAACTATGGACATGGCATTTTCAACATCACCAAAAATGCGGCCTACCAGCTGTAGGAGGCGGTCTGCAAATTCTGAATAGGGCTTAGACAGTCCCTGCAATACCTTAGATATTTGATCTCCTGCAGCCTCATTAGGCAGGGCTTTCCAAGCCCTAGTAGCAGCAACAGCAATTTGTGCATAGACTGCTGGTTCAAAAAGAATTTGAGCTGCAAGGGTAGCATATTGACTTCCACTTGTAGCACTCATGAGCATATCTAAATTCCTAGCAGGAAATCCGGCAACAGCATTACTTTGCGTGGTTTCCTTGCAAAATTCTTGAAATTCACCTCTCCAGAGCAAATAGTCTCCGCCACACAGCACGGCTCTACAGAGCTGCATACAATCACTAGGGGTACAATTTAACACTGCGAAAGACTCAAAAATTGTCTGAGTAAAAGGACCATGGGCCCATAAGCAGTGACAGCCTCTTTAAGCTGTTTTATATCCTTAAAATTTAATGGGCTGTGCTCCCTAACCCTATTATCTGAGGATCCACTGTGTCAATCACTGGAAACACCTGTCTTTCCTTTTCTAACGCTTCTACCTTGTTCTAAATCTTGTACTTCCTCAAAAGTCCTATTCATCTATGCCATTTCTTTTACTTTATTGCAATGAATTCTTTAGCTGTCTTGTTTTAATCCTGGTGCCCTGCCTTTTCAATAGGGCCACTAAGTGCCCACTGAACATTTCCTTACAGTTACTGGCACCCATCCTTCAATACACCCTCATTCATTTACTTTTGCCGGCCGGCCTTTGAGGGCGATCTCTTAGGTGATCCTTTCTTTCCCGATCTCGGTGGAACCTCCACTGGTAGCACCCGCGCTACCATCTCTTCCACGAATTGGGCCAAGGCCTAGAGATTGAAATAAAGACAAGACAGCGGGTCATTCGTTCAATGGCAAAGTCAGAATGCCAAATGCCGAATGCCGTTATTGAGGGGCAAGAATGGGCTTAAATACCAACTTATAGCACAGTGGAAAATTACAGTAAGTTTTTGGCTTAGCTCTTCCTTGTGTTGTCACGAGGTGTTTTGTCACGAGGTGTGTGTCATGGGAAGAATACCAACAAAAGCCTTGGGGCAAAGAGTTCTGGCCAACAGCTTCAGGCTAGCTCAAGGTGCCTCAGGGGTCCATGCAGGGCCCTACAGTCCATGGCTCTTGTTACCACAGGGGCTCATAGAAACCATGTGTGTTGAAATTCCAGGGCCTTGCTGAACCTGCCCCTCCTATCACTGGCTTGGGATAGCTGGCCCTGCCTCTCAATGGATATTGCAGCAGGTGAACTGGTCCTGCCCCACCATGGGAGGACTGGTCCCATCCCCACACTCAAGAGAGACATCCCACACCTCACTTTGGGGCTAGGGGAGCTGGCTCTGCCTTTTTCCTGAGGATGCAGTCCCAGTGGCCCAGAGTGACCAACTCAGCTACCACCAAGACCCACATCCTAGGCCTTGGGTTGGTCTACTATAATATATACCCCATCTATGACCTGCTGGAGTGTGAAGGGTCTGGTCCTATAGAACGATAACCATAGAATCTCCGTGACTCAGGGCAACAGAAGGATATGTGAATTTCGGTGAGGATTCAGTGATGATAGTTGCCAGAGACCATGAGCCAGACCAATCACTCATTACAAGGAACATTTTAAGGGTAGGGCTGATTTAACAAAAAGGTACACTTCATGACACACTGAGATATTGGAAAGATGGAGGAGTGTTGAAGACTGGTGTTTGTGGGGTCATAATCGGAACCAGCCGATCAGCCCTGGGTCTGCTCCTGAGTCAGGGAGTGTGGATGAGGGAAAGTCTAGCTATCGATAATGAAAGGAGGACAGAAACAAAAGATAGTATCAGGAGGGCAGGTTCAGTCCATACTGCACTCCTTTTTATTCATACACCAAACTTACGTTATCACCAAAGGACAATGGCAGAAGACGTCTGCTATCAAGTATAAAGGGCAAATGGCAATTACTTCTCTTAATCCTAAAGACACTGCGGGTACTCTTTGCTTTCAGGCACTCTAAAACTGCACATATCATCTGGCCTTTAGGGTGAGTGTAAATCCATCTGAGCCCAAATCTATTGTTATTTAGATAGGAGCAATTTGCCATCTAGGCCCAGGCATCCTATAGCCAATAAGCTAATGTTTAAGGACAATATGAGTAATTTGAGCTCTCTGAACTTGTAACAAGATGGAATGGGACCCAACAGAGAAGCAAGGTGGGGTTTTGTTGTTGTTTTGTTTTGTTTTTGTTTTTTTTTTAATTTGGGGGGGCATAATGCAGGGCTGAGGGACTGGGAGGTGAGCAGGATCAAATAATCAATAAAGAATATGTATGTTTTATAAAAAAGGAAAACAATCTCCAAGTAAGAGGAGAAAAGGAGTGAACCCCCCCCCATAGGGAGAGTTAGGCACCTAAAAGACAAGGAACAGTGTCACCATAAGGAACTGGGAAGATCAAGCAGAAACTCCACCCCAGGGAGGGTTCTGATAGCGTAGAAGCCACAAATGCATAGAGAAGCTATGGACTAATCTGGTACTCCCAGGGGAGGGCAAGGGAAATATACAATGTACAGGCCTTGAAGGGCACAAGGAGAGATAGAGCAAGTGGCTCCAAGGGGAAGAGGCAAGGAAAGGATCACAGAACCCGGAGAGTGTAGTGAAGCTGTGGAATTTAGTAGGCAGCTCCTAGGGAGAGGAGGAAGTTCCAGGAAGGAAGGAAACATGAGGGAGCAGAGTGGGTAAATGTCATGGTAATCAGAATTTCAATTCTGGTGTCCCCAAGAGGATTGTAAGACTTGTCAGAGAAAAATGTCCCAAATCACAGAGGAAAGGCATCCCTTTCCACATGATGGGGGCCTGGTAGGGTGAAATGAAGCCTCTTGGCACACCAGCATGGCTTTCATCATAAATGTAGACAAAGCAGGGAGCTCCATAGTAGAAGGAGAGAGGCAAGTGGTTAGTGCAGGTAGAGGAGAAAGTAGCTGGAGAAGTGCAAGTGTCTTAGTAAGTAGAATTGTCCATTTGTTGGTGCCTCAAAGGGTATAGCAGGGAGATGATCACGTGGTGGGCAGCCCAAAAGGAGAGAGAGGACACATACTGAGTAAGTAAGGAGAAATGGATGGTTAGGTAAAGTAGAGGAAAGAAACAGCTAAAGAGGTGGACTCTAGAATCACATTTGGTAGTTGGCAAGAGCCAGCAGAAACTAATGATCCGTACACACGTTAGGAGACTCAGCTTGGCTCAGAGTGGTTGAGGTTTCAGGAAGAAAGCTCATTTATGCTACTCCCGTGATTTCAGCACCACATGAAATAAATAAATAAATAAATAAATAAATAAATAAATACAAATAAAAGGAGAGGACTGTTCCCATATATGATTGAAGATGAAGTTTATTATAGATAAAAGGGAGAGTGTATTAAGAGACAGAGACATCTGGAAGAGTCCAGAGTGGACATCAGCAGAACGAGCTGGGCCATGTCAGGAGTTGGCAGAGGGGATGGAAGAGGGGAGAGAGAAGAATTGGGTGCTGTAGCTAGGAGGCCAAAGGTACAAAAGGAGTGTCTAATCAGACTAGCCCAGATGTTGCTTGGTGAGTTGGATTTGTAAGACCCTCAGAATGAGGAGTCTCCCAGTTTCGGTCGGTACCCTCAAGAACTTAATGTCCAGTCCAGTTGCTGCAACACACAAGAGGCTTTAATGAACAGGAAACGTTTGCGCAAACGGGCTCCCTCAGCGCTCAGGCTAGAGAGAAGCCCCATCCCCCAGGCACAGGTGTCTTTAAAGGCAAAACCCACAAGCTTAGGGAGGGGATGTGACCCTCTGTCCATTGAGTACGTGACCCTTTGAGGCTGGATGGTCTTGCTGTTAGGGTCAACAGACCTTAGGGCCTCAGGGTGTGCTAATTAATCTTGTCTGGGCAAACCAGAGCAGCTATCTCTTTGTTTTCTAAGGACCCTATTTACCACCTGTTGACTCACAGAAAGGAGGGGCAGTGTGAATTCTTGGTATCCTGCCATTTCAGGACCTTGTGAGAGGAAGTTAGCAAATTCCAGGTCAGTCTATCCTTTATTTCAAGTGGGGGGGCTCTTTAACTTTACTTTTTGTCTTTCAGATTGTAGCCCCAGACAAAAGATAAGTTAGCAATTGAACTGAGAGAATTAGATTTGAAATGATTTTTACATTGACTGGTTGACTGAATTTGTGCCTGTGTGAGTGTGAGTGTTTGGGCACCAATTGGGAGTCAGCAAACAACTCTCAGAACTCAGTTCTCTGCTTTCACTATGTGAACCCAGAGACCAAACTCAGGTTGGCTTCCTTGGCAGCAGACACCCATTACCCTCTTGCTAGCCTTAGCTGAAAGAACTATAACATAAGTCCTGTCACACATACAGACACGCTCGCTCACACACGTGCGTGCGCCACAAACACACACACACAAAACTCAGGCAACCTAAGCTATACTGTCACTCATGTGTTGAATTTTCAGAGAGATATCTAGGCAGTCATTTATTTAAGGGATTATGGGATGTCTACGGCCAGATGTTGCACCAGGCACTGATGTGGAGAATAGTAGGTAGGCTCTACCCTCCCAGAGCCTGCCATCTGCTGGGACAACAGAGCTAGGACAACTAGAAAGTGCACACATGACTGTGCAGTGAGTTGTGGTTGGTGAGAACAGTGACCAGGGAGGCAGGAACTGGAGTTGGAGACCAGGATGGCCAGGAATCCTTTATCCCCCTGCCTCTACCTCCCCTTATTGGGATCACAGGTGTGCAACTCCATTCCTTTTCTACTTAAGATTTTAATTGAAAACAGAAAATGTGAATCTCCCAGGTCAAGATCAGAGGCACAAAACTCACCTAGGGCGTGGATGGGCTTATTTACGAGTCTCATACACACAGCCCAAACCCCCAAACCCCTGTTTTCCTGATATGCAGCCACCACCATACCATTTTTTGGGGTTCTGTGATTAAACGCATGGCTTTCTGCTCTAAGCCTTGAGCCACATCCCTTGTTTCATATTTACCTATGTACAGTGTAGATTTAATATCCTGAATTTTGTCCCCAGACTAAGAGAACAATTCTGGCAAATGACCACCAGGTGGCAGCAGCACGTTTCTCATTTCTGCAGCCAAGCTCAAATTGCTTTTGTCTTGCTGTAATTGGTCATCACAGTGCTGTTAAACAATTCCATCATGCTAAAGGAGCTAGACATCTCTCAGCTGACATCTCTATGTAGCATTATCTTCCTCCACACAGGTCTCCACACAGATCTTAGCTGCTTTTGTCCTTTGAATCCTGAGTCTTGCCTTACAGACCTTGCTGTAGCTTCCTGACTATAGGCTCCCTTCTGGAGCCTGTAAACCAGAAACAAATTCTCAAGTGTAGTTCCCGTGCTACCATCTGCTCTAGGAATGGGGCGAAGGCCTAGAGATTGAAATAAGAGACAAGACAGCGGGTCATTCGTTCAACAGCAATATTGGAATGCTGAATGCCATTTACTGAGGGGAAGGACTGGGCTTATATACTGACTCATAGCACAGTGGAAAACAACAGGTTTTTCAGGCTTAGCTCCTCCCCAGCAGATGCGTGTTAGCAAAACAGGAAGAGTACCAGTGACAACTCTGGGGGAAAGATGTTCCAGCCACAGCTTCAGGCTTGCTCAAGGTGCCTCAGGGCTCCATGCAGGGCCCTACACTCAGGGCTGGTGGGTTCTAATTTCAGGCCACACAAACGTTCTTGCCCTCTCATCAGATCCATGCCTGAATGACAAGAATCAAACTGATTCACTGAAGATCTACCAGGAGAGATTTCTCTGAGAACTGTATACAGGGATGACAACATGAGCCATCCTGTTGGCGGTGGTGAACAAAGGAAAAGTAATTCAGGAAGGCAACTTCTTTTTGTAAAAGGGACATGCTAGAACCCAAACACTGATGGCAATCAGGATGGCAGACCAAGATGGGCTCTGTCTTTTATCCCTGCCATAGGTAATGGTATCTCACCCCACAATGGGAACTCTACAGTCTGACAGAATTGACAGAGGGGAAGGGTTGGGGAGGGTTCAGGAAATAAGGGCATGTGTTGGGTTAACTATCTCTGAAAGGAAAAATGTTTCCCTTCTTTACATTTTTACCAATTACCAGTTTCTCTTCTTTACATTTTAAAAATCCCTACCCTCAAGAGATGCCATTATGGAACTGGGTCAATGACCAGTCTGGCTTTTTCCAGTTGGATGGAGTATTCAGGCATAGCATTCTGGCACTCCTCTAGGGGACATAGCTAAAGGATCCCCAAAAGTGCACTGGTAATTTTACTTGTGTAGTAGCCAGGTGTGAAGAAGAAAGGACGTCCTTGACTGGCATGAGATGGGGAGGGCATTATATTCTATCTTTAAAGGATCCATGAGGGGGAAGCTTATATTCTATCACTTCCCATCCCTTTTGGTTTTTGTTTTAAAGATTTATTTATTTTATGGTGTTCTATCTATATGTACACCTGCATGCCAGAAGAGGGGTATCATATCCCACTACAGATGTTTGTGAGCTACCATGTGGTTGCTGGGATTTGAACTCAGGACCTCTGGAAGAGTTGCCAATGTTCTTGAACACTGAGCCACCTCTCCATCTCCAGTTCACATCCCTTTAAAGGGATATGAGGAGGAAGTTTATATTCTATCAGTTCTGATCAGTTCTGTCAAAGCTCTAAAGAACCTGACTAATCCAGTTTTGAATGAGTGCAGCAGAGAAAGACATATAGCAGGATATCAGCAAATGGATGCTTACAGCATCCACCAGAACCCAGCTAAGGAAGCCCTTTTAAAACTATGATGAGGAATTAATGGGCTTAGAAAGAGGTGGTATCAGCCTGTTCTGACCATAAAGCTGTAACTGAAAAGTAAAAACAAAAGCATGGTGGGGAGGGCTGGAGAGATAAAGAGTTCAGTGGTATAGAGTCACTGTGGCTCTTGTAGAGTTAAGCTCCCAATACACACACACAGAGAGAGAGGGGGGGGGCATCCAGGGCTTAGTAGAGAAGAAAGAGAAGTAGATAATAAACATAGAACAAAGGAATCTGGAGAAGAGAAAGAATGCTCTAGCTTAGAGAAATCAGGGATGGAGATGTGGACAGAAGGAGCAGGAATGAAGACCCAGCAAAGCGCCCCCTGGTGGTAACTTGTCTCACCCCTGGTGCTCTGTCCTTAAGACTCCAGTTGGGATGGTACTTTTCCATGGTCTCCCTGGGTTGCTGCAAATTCACAGCTCTCTAAATCTACAGTTCATAGTGTTTGTTCCCTGCAGATGCACACGGGCTGGGAAAACTCTTAAGTTCCCTCTAGAAACCAGGAAATACATCATGTGAAATAGTGTGCAAAACTAAAAGAAAGAAAGGAAAACCAAAAACCTACCTGGGAGGTCTGGTGTTGCCTCTATCATCTGAAGTAAACTACAATGCAGCTCAGATTGTAGTCCCTCCTGGCTCTCCCATCTCATGATCCCATTAGGCATCCAGCAAGGTTAAAACCACACAGAAAGGAGAAAGAAAGGACTGGCCATGTGACTATGCCTGTGGTGCAGGAAAACCTAGGGTATGGTGATCCCCTAGGAGCACAGTGGTACCAGGAAGTCTTATGGCTACCACCATTTTGGTTAATACCATGTGTAAGGAATATTGTTTTTATGCCCACCGCTGGTCTTGTCCTGCTGCCACGCCAGCCCCAATTAACACACCGAGACTCTGTATTTGATATAATGTTGTTGACCAGGTACTAGTTTCTTATCAGCTAGCTCTGTCTTAATTATTAACCCATTTCTATGTATTTCCACGTGGTCTTATCTTACCAGGGAGAGGCAGCTGGCGGTTTTGCTCTCTCCAGACTCTCCATCTTGACTCCTCCTTACTACTTTCTCTTTCTTCCTCATCTCCTAGTCCCGCCTATCTAGCTTTCCTATTGGCCAACAGTGCTTTATTCATTAACCAGTATGAGAAACATATTTTCAGAATGACATCTCCCATCATCTCCTCTTTTATGTCTAAATAAAAAGAAGGGTTTTAACCTTAACATAGCAAAATATATTACACAACAGTTATCAAGTAAGAATCACAGTTAACAACATTTAGTTCATTAACATTTAGTAAGACTTAAAGAAAACACAACCATGTGGTCCATTAACCAAGCTGGCAGTGAAGTCACATGGCCATCACCATCTTGATAATATCACTAACCAAGATGGTGGCCAAGTGACATGGTTACTTTTCCCTTATGGTGAGCTGAGCTCATGATGGGTGAGCCCATCCCCCAGCAGGGCATATGTCCCTATGGATATAGGAAACAGCAGGTAAAGTCTAGGCAGATGGGCCAGAAAAAAAAGCAAAGCAAAGAAACAGAGGAAGAAAGTGGCCTTGGTGCCATTTTGTCCTACCGAGAATGATGTGGGCTGGGACTAGATGGATCTGTGAATATTGAATGGGGTGGGGAGCCTCTGGGACAGCCAGAAGTGCTTCCTGCTCCCTCAGCTTGGTGAGTCTGTTTCATTAGGGCTCCCTCACCCTCACCCCATACTGGCTATGAGAGCTAAGCTGTCAGAGGTTCAACTTCCTGTCAGGGAGACTTTTCACACTCTGTTAACCAGAGTCAACATCCTGCAACACAAGTTTCTTGTATTCTAATTCCAAATGTTTTATCTGATCCCTTATTGGGTGGTGGAGGGGGTTTATGTTAGGTGTTTCTCAATCAGAAACTACTCAAGACACCAACAGAGCTATGGCTCAGGATTCCATTGTATGTGCACTGTAAGACCCTCAGAATGAGGAGTCTCCCAGTTTCGGTCGGTACCCCAAAGAACTCAATGTCCAGTCCAGTTGCTGCAACATGCAAGAGGCTTTAATGAACAGGAAATTTTGCGCAAACGGGCTCCTCCAGCACGCAGGCTGAGAGAAGCACCATCACCCCCCCCCCAGGCACAGGTGTTTTTAAAGGCAAAACCAACAAGCTTAGCGGCGGGGTGGAGTACCCTCTGTCCATTGAGTATGTGACCCTTTGAGGCCAGATGATCTCATTATTAGGGTCAACAGACCTTAGGGCCTCAGGGTGTGCTAATTAATCTTGTCTGGGCAAACCGGAGGTACAGTTATCTCTTTGTTTCTTAAGGACCCTATTCACCACCTGCTGACACCCAAGAAAGGAAGGGCAGTGTGAATTCTTGGTATCTTGTTATCTCAGGGCCTTGTGAGGGGAAGTTAGCAAATTCCAAGGAACAGATATTGGTCTGGGTTAGCTTTCCAGGTCAGTCCATCCTTCATTTCAAGTGGGCGGTTTCTTTAACTTTACTTTTTTGTCTTTCATGCATATATCTAATTTACTCTTGAAGGGACCAGACCCTCACCTATCCCCCTGCTTTGGCAGCCATGACAGGCTGCAGAAAATATTCAGCAAGAAAAAGGCCCCTGACTCAGCAACATGTGTTGAACTCCTGACCTTGTCTGACCTTCTAATCACTAGGAGGTCAGATACTCTCCATGTGGCAAGAAACCAATCAGAATTTGGCTGGCAGGCTCTGGATGTGCTTTACCAATAACAATAAAAGGCAGACCACAACCGCCCTGAGAGGACCTTGAGGCATAGCAACCTTTCTGTAGCTGCAGTAATTGACCAATCAACACAGGACAGGTTTCTCAAACACAGAGGTGCACCAGTCCTGAGACTGTTGCTATACAACTAGCAAACCCCCAGACACTCCCTTTGCTCTGCCCCAATATATGCCCTGCCCCACTGTTGCTCGAGGTCCCTGCCTGCTTCACCCACTGTGTTGGATAGATGGGGGAACCAAGTTAACTGGTAAAATTAAAGGCTCTTTGCTTTTGCATCAGATGGGGGTTCCGAGGTTTGGGTACAATATTCTTTCTTAATCAACCTCCATGGACAGCCAAGAAGCACTTGGCCATTCTTCGTGCTCCCGATTTTTGGTCTCCTGCACAAGAGCTACCTGATTGTCTTGGCATTTTCTTGGCCCCTCCCTGAGTTGCTGAAAAACCTCTGTCCTGGAATCTTTATTGATCTGGAAGAATGTCATTCACCCAAGGTTCTGGGGGTCACTGCAGCAAGAATTGGGTATGCCTCCCCCAGGGAGAAGATCTGAACATCCTCAGGTGTATCTGAAATCCCAGAGAGCTTCAAAATCATTGGAAAGAAAATCTTGGCGTAATGTAAAGGAACATATGAGCTAAGCAAAACTAATTTGATAAGGTGATTTGTTCTAGCAATAGGCGCATGCCACAACCAGTATGGTTACTGAGCAGCACACTGAGCCAAAATGGCCTCTGTCTTTATCACTGGCATAGGTGGTGACTTCATCTCATCTCCTGAGTGGGAACTCAGAGTCACAATCTGACAAGGTGGCTAATTGTCACAAAGGAGAAGGAGGCTTACGTATGAGCCCTCATTAGGTTAAATGCCTTTGATGAAAAAAAGCAAACAGAATGTTTCTCATATCACAGGGGGAAAAATAAAAAAATTCTCATTCCCTGGAGAAAAATAAAGCAGGACAAATCCAGGTAAAATAGACCACACCTACAATTCCAGCACCTGGGAATGGAGTTCAAGATCAGCCTTGGAGCCTGAGCTAATTGAGACCCTGTCTCAAAAAACAAACAAACAAAACAAAACAAAAACCCCAAAACAACACAAACCAAACCAACAAACAAGACAGGAGGCAGGTGTCAGAACTCGAGTTATACAGGGGCCCAGAGCCTAATCAAGAAGATCAATTATGAAAAGGACATAGTCTATAAAGCCTCAGAGCATGCCACAGAAGGTTCAGGACTGGATGGAGATTCAAAGCAGGGGTGGAGGTGGAGACCCCACATCACCCCCCATCACCTCCTAAGAGCCTGCCAGGGGATGTAAGGGCCAGGCCTGGGTTATGTGCCATCAAACACTTTGACCTGTTAGGAGGTGACCTTATGAAGGGACAGCTAAAAAAAGTAGGGAGGGTTTAGCTGCCCCAAGTGAAGCAAATACACATTGGAGAGTTGGTATGCATTTTTAAAATTTCTAAACTGTGTCATTTGCTTCATGTTTATAAAAGCATTTTTGGCTCCACAATATTAAATTATTATTTTAATTTATTATTAAATTATTTTCTTTTTTTTTTTTCTATGAGTATGTGTGCTGAGATAGTCTCATGTAGCCCAGACTGGCTTCTAACCCAACATATGGCCAAGGAGGTGGCCATGAACTTCTTTTTACAAACATTTGTTACATGTGTGCATGTGTATGTGTGTGAGTGCCCTGGTACATGTAATGTGTTTCTGAGAAGATCAAAGGACAACTTGAAGGAGTCCATTCTCTCCTTCCACCATGTGGTTCTGGGAATTGAACTCACATTGTCAGACTTGGCAGCTAGAACATTTACCTGCTGAAACATCTCACCAGCCTGACCTTGAACTTTTGATCCTCCTGCCTCTACCTCCGAAGTGTTAGTGCACCGTCATGCCACCACTTAAGTCATCACATTTTTTATTTTCTGCTCTCTCTCTCATACATACACACACACACACACACACACACACACACACACACACACACACCTGGCTTCTGCATATGAGGGAAAAAACCTCTTTGTCTTTATTTCCCACGTTACTCTCCTTTGTTCTTTTCCCCTCTAAGCCCTTTCCTTCCCTGACACACCCCCCTTTCCACTCCATGCCATTTATTTGTTTGTATGTTCACAAATACAATCTATCATCCTCAGAGAGGAAGAGGTGTGACTGAGAAGGAGGCAAGTTCAGGTGCCCAGGGTTATAACTACCCTCTTAATTTGAGCCAGCGGGCTCATCTGCAGAGCTTTGAATCCTGAGAAGTGATTAGGACTGTAATCATCAACATCCTCCAGGAAGACTTGATAAGGCAGCAGATTTCATGTTCTCAGCCCCAAGGCACCCATATAACAAGGATCTGCATCTTCTACGTGTCCGGACAGTGAACTTAATTTCAGCAAGCAAATCTTGAAGATCCTTCTAAACACACGATGGGACAGGAGGAACCCACCCAGGAAAGGCTCTGCTGGAGTTGCTGCCTTGCCACTCGTCTGTCTGGCCCGTATTCATGTCACAAACAATCTGGCAGGCTGACTGGTGTGTGGAGGTATTCCCTCTAGAAGGATTCTGGTGGTGACTATGGCTTACAGCCAGGCCTGGATACAGCCTGCAGGCCAGGCCTCTCTAAGGACTGGAAAGGCTACTGAATTGTCTGCAGTCCTCAAGATGGCTGCAGATCCTGCTGGAAGGCCTTCTTCATTCAGCCCTCTAATTTCTCTCAGAGGCAGGGCCGTGGTCCTGGACCTGTCCACCCACCCGCCCCACACTTCCCTGTTCTGCTTCATCTGTCAGTGGTGAAGACAACAGCTGCCTCCAGGAAGCCTGTTAGATCCAAACCTACTGTTCTTGGTGTCCCATGAATAGCATGAGATATACATCAATAGATGAATGGGGGGAAAGAGATGTGGTTCAAAGCAGTGGAGACTGCTCACAAAGGGGCAGTTCTCAGAACCCATGTCAGGCAGCTCACAATCCTCTAACTCCAGGTTTAAGAGACCCGACACCTTCTTCTGGCCTCTGCAGAGACTACACACACACACACACACTAAACCTCATTGTAGAACCCATCCAGGACAACTGTGCTCCAGCTCCTTACAGGGGACATTTAACAATGTCTGAGGATGGTTTTGTTGTGGCACAGTGGTGTGGGAGAGTGTCCTGTGGTCATCCAGGAAGTCATAGATGCTGGGAGAGTATGGGGGTGCCTAGCACAGCCCACACCAGAGAAGTCTCCACCCTCAATTTCAGTGTGCAGAGGCCAAGAACTCTTCCCAGAGGGGCAGCATGAAGCACCTACAAGGACCCAAGAAAAATGCACAAAACACTCTTCACAGTGTGTTTATTTAAAATGGCTTCAAAGATGTTTGTATGAAAACCAGAATCCCTTGCATATATCTGACAAGAACAAACAAGCCAAACACTCAGACCCAAAGCCTACTCTGCTGGGACTCGATGAGCAGAGGTCGGATTCAAAGAGCATGGGTGCTCATGTCTCTTGTAGAAAACTGTGTTGTGTGTGTATCTATTAACTAAGCACACTTATATTCAGACCACTTTTTCCTTTTTTTTTTTTTTTTTTTTTTTTTTTTTTTTTTGTATCCTACCTATCCAAGAGCAAGGACAATCTTTTTATTTTCTGGTATCTTCTTTAATTTCTTTCTTTAAAGACTCAAAGTTCTTATTATATAGGTCTTTCACTTGTTTGGTTAGCATTACCCCAAGATATTTTAT
This sequence comes from Phodopus roborovskii, assembly GCF_943737965.1. Lineage (NCBI taxonomy): Eukaryota > Metazoa > Chordata > Mammalia > Rodentia > Cricetidae > Phodopus > Phodopus roborovskii. The sequence goes on from NW_026125022.1 coordinate 89,963, forward strand.
GTTGTTTGTGGTGTAAGACCCTCAGAATGAGGAGTCTTCCAGGTTCGGTCGATACCCCAAGAACTCAATGTCCAGTCCAGTTGCTGCAAAACGCAAAGAGGCTTTAATGAACAGGAAACGTTTGCGCAAACGGGCTCCTCCAGCATGCAGGCTAGAGAGAAGCCCCCTCCCCTGGGCCCAGGTGTTTTTAAAGGCAAACCCACAAGCTTAGGGAGGGGGTGGGACCCTCTGTCCATTGAGCACGTGACCCTTGGAGGCCCGATGGTCTGCTATTAGGGTCAGCAGACCTTGGGGCCTCAGGGTGTGCTAATTAATCTTGTCTGGGCAAACCAGAGTTGCAGCTATCTCTTTGTTTCCTAAGGACTCTATTTACCACCTGTTGACTCACAGGAAAGGAGGGGCAGTGTGAATTCTTGTCATCTCAGGGCCTGGTGAGAGGAAGCTAGCAAATTCCAAGGAACAGATATTGGTTAGCTTTCCAGGTCATTTAACTTCACTTTTTGGTCTTTCAGTGGCTATTGTAAAATGTGATGTTTCTCTGATTTCTTTCTTAGCCCCTTTATCATCTTTATATGGATAGTAGGGCTGCTGATTTTTTTTTTTTTTTTTTTTTTTTTGAGTTTATCTTGTATCCTGCTATTTTGCTGAAGGTGTTTACCAGCTGCAGGAGTTCCCTGGTAGAGTTTTTGGGTCACTTATGTAAAACTATCATATCATCTGCAAATAGTGAAAGTTTGGCTTCTTCCTTTCCAATTTGTATCCCCTTGGTCTCCTTTTGTTATCTTATTGCTCTAGCTAGTACTTCAAGTACAATATTGAAGAGATAAGACAGCCTTGTCTTATTCCTGATTTTAGAGGAATTTCATTGTGTTTCTCTCCATTTAGTTTGATGTTGGCTGTTGGTTTGCTGTATACTGGTTTTTATTTTTTTTAAAAAAATCAGGAATAATAACTTTATTTTCTAACAAGTCATTTTCCTACTGTTTCAGCATTTTCCTCTCAGAAGACATGAGTTTTAGAACTGGATCATTTGGCCCGTTCTCTTCTCATCTCCTCTCAGTTCAAAATGCTTGCACCTCTTAATGGCCAGCATCCTCTTCTATCTACAGTTGGGCTCCACACAGTCAAGCCTGAGCACAATCTTCTTTGTGGTTTAGGCCTTCTTTGGGAAAATTGGCTTTGTCTGCCCACCGTAACCACTCTGCTTCCGATCATAGAGCCTCTTTCCTTGGGCATGCAACGAATCCTTGCCCTTCTTATACTGGGTCACTTTGTGAGGCTGATGCTTGCCACATTTCTTACAGAAAGTCCTTTGGGTTTTAGGTACTTTTGAAAGACCCCAGCAGACCCCAAGAGTTTGGAGCCTGTTAAGGGGGAAGGCACTTGCCCCCAAGAGACGAGACCAGACCACTGGATGCAAGTGCAAGTTATTTATTGCTTACACAGGTGCCTGTGGATGCTTCAGTCTTTCGGGGGACTGAGCGTGCTGAGGTTAAAACTCAGGCAGTTTATATAAGGTTGGGGTGGCAAGAAGCAGGCTTACAGAAGCAGAAGCATGGTTACAGGGATTTCATTGGTCCATTTAATTAAGGCAATTGGGGTTAACCAAGGACAGAGTTGCTTATTCGGGTTGGGCACAAAGAATACAAAGAATTCAGTTATGACTATCTCAGCACTCTGGTGGTCTCGATAGAATGTTCCCAGGACCTTCTGTTCCTGCTGACCTTGCTTTGGTCCAAGCTGCAGACCACAGATATCTGGTTGGCGTTGGATGAGAGCAGCACCTGGTTCCCTCCTGTACTTTTCCCATAACTTGACCTTGACAAATTAGCAAGAGCAATTTAAACAGGCAATATGCATAGTGGGGATCTTTCACGTTGACCATCTTTGCAGTGGAGGCATCTATGAGATGAAAATGAGAGACTCTGAGATCGCGGCCTCCACCACACAGGCTGAACAGGAAGGGGCCTGGCCGAGCAGAAGTCAGAACTCTGTATATTGTTTTTATTATGTTTAGGTATGTTCCTGTTATCCCTGATCACTTCAAGACCTTTATCATGAAAGGGTGTTGGATTTTGTCAAAGGCTTTATCAGCAGTCAGTGAGCTGATCATGTATTTTTTTTTTTTTTTTCAGTTCATTTATCTAGTGGATTACATTGATGGACTTTCATACGTTGAACTATCCCTGTGTTGGATCCCCACACTGGGGAGACCCCCCACTCGAATCCCATATGGAAATCAGTATGATGCAAAACAGCAAGAGGCTTTTTATTCGGATTCCAGCCAGCTCAACTCGTACCACAAAAGGAGGAGGAGAGAGCAAGCCCCGAAACCAATTTTACATGAACTTATAAAGACAAAAACTGCAAGCAGGGGAGGGGGTCTGGGGTTAGGGGTTAGCAAGCTCCTGATTGGTTGGGCCCAAGTGGCCAGTTGTTGGCTGGGCTCATGCTCCTTATCTGGTACCTGCATCTGTGTTTCTAGGAAATGTTTTGCAAGCCCATCTCTGGGGGTCCTTCCTGGTCAGGAGTGCATGTTCTCAGGCTATTCTGGGACCTAGGGCAACTGAAAATTTTCCATCTTAACACCTGTCCTGCATCCCGGGGTTGAAGCCTGCTTGGTCATGGTGGATGATTTCTCTGATGTGTTCTTGGATTCAGTTTGCCAGGATTTTATTGAGAAATTTTGCATCAATGTTCATGAGGGATATTATTCTGTAGTTTTCTTTCTTAGATGTGTCTTTGTGTGGCTTGGGTACCAAGGTTATTGTAGCCTTGTAAAAGAGTTTGGCAATGACCCTTCTGCTTCTATTGTGTGGAACAATTTGAGGAGGATTGGTATTAGCTCTTCTTTGATTTTCTGGTAGAATTCTGCACAGAAACCATCTGTCCCTGGGCTTTTTTTGGTTGGGAGACTTTTGATGACTGCTTCTATTTCATTAGGGGTTATAGGTCTAATTAAATTGCTTATCTGTTCTTGATTTAATTTTGGTAGTGACATCTATCTAGAAAATTGTCCATTTTGTGGACTACAGGTTTTCAAAGTTTGACCTGAAGATTCTCTGGATTTCCTCATTGTCTCTTGTTTCTGATCTTGTTAATTTACATGTTCTCTCTCTGCCTTTTGGTTAGTTTAGATAAAGGTTTATCTATCTTGTTGATTTTCTCAAAGAACCAACTCTGTGATACATTGATTCTATGTATTGTTTTCTTTGTTTCTACTTTATTGATTTCAGCCCTCAATTTGGTTATTTCCCGGCCTTTGCTTCTCCCCTGTGAGTTTGCTTCCTTTTGTTCTAGAGCTTTCCGTTGTGCTGTTAATTCTCTAATGTGACTATTCTCCAGTTTCTTCATGCAGGCACTTAGTTAGAGCACTTTTTTAATTTAAATTTTTATAGGTATATATTTTTTTCTTTTTCTAGTCACATATTTCATATATTTTATTTTAGTCCACCCCCTTTTTTAAATTTAAATTTGAAACAAGCTTTTTTTTTACATGTCAATCCCAATTCCCTCTCCTCCTCGCTTGTTCACCCAACTCCCTATCCCACCCCCTTTCTGCTTCCCAGGGAGGGTGAGGCCTTCTATGGGGGGATTTTTTTTTGGACTGTTTATATGGCTGAGCACCAATTGAGTACCTGTTGTTCATTGAGACTAGAAGAGGATGTTGCATCCTCTGGAATTGGAGCCACAGACAGTTTTGAGCTACCACCTGGGAACTATACTCAGGTTCTCTGCAAGTATGCATTCTTAATCGACTTTAAATAAATTAATTTAAAAATAAAGGAGTGGAAAGCAATTGAGGAAAGACACATTGCCATCCACCTATGAACACACACACACACACACACACACACACACCACAGCCCACAAACTTACACTCCAAAATATATTTAATTGAAGAGTGACTGAATCTAGGACACATGGATGTAGAACCTACAGATAAATAGGGCCACTATTTGGTAAATTTTGAGTTGGTATCTAATCACAAATTGTAAATGTATCTCAATGCAGGACTATGCTACAAGGGGAAAAAATGGAACAAAACCCCATGGCTAACAATGAATACACTGAGATTAAGAGAAATCAGTGAAGGTTGTATCTGTTGGCATCAGACTTACACTGAGGCTCTTTCTGGGGGGGGGGTTAATTACTTGATTTGTTGAGGAGAATTTCAAGAGATATGTTCCCAAATAGCCCAGAGAAATTCACAGGCAGGACAACCCCAGAGAAATCTTGACATGATCACAGGGAGCGACCAATATGCCACCATCCAGCAACAGATGCAATATGATATTGCTTTTTATGCCCAGGTAGCCACGGTGGCGCTTAATGCCTGGAAGGCACTGCCCTCTAAAGAGAGGGACCAATTGTCCAAAATTATTCAAGGGGCTTCTGAACCCTTCCATGAGTTTGTAGATCATCTTACCCAGGTAGCAGAGAGGATTTTTGGAGGCTTCGGTCCTGCAATGCCTGTGATCAAACAGATAGCCTTTGAAAATGCTAACAAATATTGTAAGGAGGCCCTTTGCTCTCACCATAATAAAAGTCTAAATGATTACATTCGCATTTGTAGGGGCATTGATGGCAACTTCATTCAGGGGCAAATACTGGCCACTGCTATTAGACCCCCAGAAGGAAAGGGAAAATCCAGCCAGGGGGCGGGAACAAGGACATGTTTTAGCTGTGGGAAGGAGGGACATTTCTGTAGGGAATGCCCTCAAAATAATATCACCAGTCCTAAGAGACCCGGACTATGTCCCCGCTGTTGGCGGGGGCACCATTGGGCCAATGATTGTCATTCCAAAACTGATTTGGAGGGCAATCCTCTTCCTCCCAATGCCAAACAGGGAAACTGGAGAAAGACCCCGCCCCAGGGCCCCAGAGCCAATGTTTATGGGGCAATGACCCCTGCCCCAGGGAAGTGGCAGGATTCACTTTCTTCCTCAAAGCAACCCCTTCACCTCTCAGACCTCCTCAAAGCCACTCCAGGGAGTGAAGGACAGGACCTCAGTCCCTCCACCCAAGCGATTCTAACACCCGAGATGGGGGGTTCAGGCCCTCCCTACAGGGATATATGGGCCTTCGCCTCAAGGCACGTCGGATTAATCTTGGGGCACTCTAGTACCATCCTCCGAGGCATTCAGATACATCCTGGAGTTGTAGATCAAGATAGTGAAGGAGAAATTAAAATAATTAAAATAATGACATCAATGGCCCATGGAGTTGTTGCCATACCAGCCAGGGGACGGTTTGCTCAACTGCTCCTCCTCCCTATGGCTCCACATGAGACTCAAAACATTAGAGAAAAAAGGGGGAACCAGGGTTTGGAAGCTCCGGTCATGCTTGTTTTGAGTTGCCTCTATGTCAGACCGCCCCCAGCTTACACCAAGAATAGAGGACAAAACCTTTAAAGGTATATTGGACACTGGGGCAGTTGTTTCTGTCCTGTCAGAGAACTTAGGCCCTCGACCTGGCCTAAGCAGAGCGGAACTGCCACCCGTCAGGGGATTAGGCAAGCAATCCCTCAAAGAGCCTAAGAATTTTAAAATGGAGAGACACTAAGGGCCATTCAGGTCACTTCCAGTACTATATCCTGGCTGGCCTTCCCACTAATTTATGGGGATGGGATCTCTTACAAGAGATGGGAGTTATTCTTACTACTCAAACCCTCAGCCAAAAAACAAAGCTCTCCAGATGATGTATAAAATGGGTTGAGACAAGGGACAAGGACTAGGTAAGCTGGAGCAAGGAGAAGTTCGCCCTGTGGCCACTCTCCCATTAGACACCCAGGCTCCAGGGGATAGAAAAGGATTTGGGCATTTTTAATGAGGTTCACTGTTGTGCCGCCAGCCCCCATCTCCATTACATGGTCCTCCGACGATCCAGTGTGGGTGGAACAGTGGCCCTTACCAGCAGAGAAGTTTCAGGTGGCTCACCAACTAGTACAAGAGCAATTGGAGGCCGAACATGTGATCCTCTTCACCTCCCCCTGGAACACCCCTATATTTGTGATTAAAAAGGCTTCAGGGGAAATGGAGCTTGCTCCAGAATTTGAAGGCCATTAATGCAACAATGCAGCCTATGGGAGCCCTTCAGCCCAGCTTGCCCTCACCTGTGGCTATCCCTAAAGACTGGCATTTAATTGTTATTGATTGCTTCTTCTGCATTCCGCTGCATTCCTGAGATAGCCCCAGGTTTGCATTTAGCCTTCCTTCGATTAATTTTCCAGAACCTGCCCTTCGCTATCAATGAGTGGTGCTCCCCCAAGGAATGGAGGATAGTCTGACAATATGCCAAGCTTATGTGGCTGCCTGCCTGGATCCTATCAGGTGCAAATTTTCTGATCTCTACATTATCCATTATATAGACGATATTCTGCTGGCAGCACTCACTGAGGAGAGATGTCTTAAGGTGTTTACTAAATTGCAGGAGCTTCTGGAGGCCCGTGGATTTATTTTGGCTCCAGAGAAGGTTAAAAAAAAAAACCTCCTTACACCTATCTGGGCCACCAGATCCAACAGAAAGGCCTCCAGCCTCAAAGGCTCCAAACTGATTGTTCACATTTAAACCTCTTCATGACTGGCAAAAGTTTTTAGATGTTCAATGGATCCGCCCCTCACTTTCCATTAAAACAGGATAGCTTAGACCCCCTTAAGATATTCTTCCAGGGGATCCAGCTCCAACCTTTCCCAGACAGACTACCCGGAGGCCAGGGGAGGCCATCCAATTGTTGTTGAGGAGCATTGAAAAAGCCCATCTTCAGCGTCTAGATTATGGACAACCAGTTTTTCACCCACTGCTGTTTTTGGCAACAAGGCCCTATATATTGGATTCATTTGTCAGCCTCCCCTAAGAAAGTTGTGTTCCCCTATTATGATTTGATATTACAATTGTTATGGAAAGCACATAAAGTTAGCACCCAAACCTTTGGAAAGCCCCCTGATAATATCATTCTCCTCTATGATAAGGAAGAGGTTGAGCATTTACAAGCCTCTCATGATGGATGGATGTTCTTTATCACATCTACGGGAGCCAGATTTGATAACCACTACCCAAATAGTCCCTTGCTGTCCTTTTTAGGTAGCACCCTGCAATTTTCCCCAAGATTATAAAGGAGGCTTCCCTTCAAAGGGTTCACTCAGTGTTTACAGATGGGTCCTCTAAAGGTTTTGCTGAATTGGTTGCTTGCATAATGGCTTTTCAGTTGTTTGATAAAGAATCTTTTAATCTATATACTGATAGCATTTATGTTGCTAATATTATAAAGTCATTAGAGGCTTTTCCATATGTTCTTCCTACCTGTCAAGTTCATTCTCTTCTAGTTAAGCTTCAACATCTTATCTGGCAGTGGATACACCCTGCATTTGTGGGATATATACGTGCCCATACAGGCCTCCCAGGACCCCTTGCCCAGAGCAACTTTCTGATTCCTTAACTCGACCCCCAATAGTCATGTTCACAGAGGAACAACATGCTCACCAAGCTTCATGAGCGGTATCACCTAAATGCACACTCACTTAAGTTTCATACAAACTACTCCTTACCTGTTGCCACTCAATTACTTCTCAATGCCCTGATTGCGCCCCTTATCATAATTCCCCCCAATTGGGGGGTGAATCCCCAGGGTCTAAGGGCTAACAATCTTTGGCAAATGGATGTCACCCACCTGCCTCAAGCAGTAAATTTAAAATATATGCATGTTTCTGTAGATACATATTCTAAGGTGGTTTTTGCATCCCTACACTCTGGAGAAAAGATTAAAGATGTCATCTCTCATTGTTTACAGGCCTTTGCCTATATGGGTGTTCCTGATATCTTAAAAACAGATAATGGCCCTGCATATGCTAATCAACACTTTGAAGCCTTCTGCATCATATTAATCACTCCTTTGGCATCCCACACAACCCTATGGGAAAGCCATAGTTAAATGCACTCATGCCACCCTTAAACAATATTTTTAATAAAATAAAAAAGGGGGAATATAGGACCTCCCCCAATTCTCAATTATCCACTATACTTCATATTTTAATTTTTTTTTTTTTTTACTGTAGATAAAAATAACTTGTCTGCCATGGAGAGACATTGGAACAAACCCTCTCAAACATTGGGATGGGTCAGATGGAAGAACATAATTACAGGACAGTGGCAACCATCCACCCCCTATTATCTAGGGTCCGAAGGGCTGTTTGTGTTTTTCCCCCAGGAACAGAGAAACCTATTTGGATACCAGAACAACATGTTCACCCTGTGGTTCCTGATTGGGAATCTAGTCCTGCTTTACTGGAATCCCTGGCCCACGGAGGAATGGACGGTTTGGGCCTTGGTGAGAACTCCCCTCCCCCCATCCTGATGCCAGTTAGTCAGGAGAGCTCCCTGTTTCCCACTTTCTTTTCCACCAATCATTCCCTGGGACTCCGGCTGCTGATGTACCGCTGGAGACTTCATTACTTAGTAATTTGACCTTCCTGACATAGGGGATCCTTTGCTTCCAAAGGGTGCTTAATGTTTCCCAATTGCCCAATGGGTCATTCTCAGAGCCATGCATAGCTTTGGGTAATGCTTCCATTGCTGATTTTCACCCCAATGTCAGTATGAGCAATTGCTTGGGTCTTAGAGATGTCCTATACTCTATAAACTTCCAGCAGGAATAGGAAAATGCTATTACATGGCCCCCTAGACCGGGCCCCTCTGCTGGAAGCTCCCCAGAAACTATGACTTGCATAGGCCCTTGCCTTGGGGACACTGTGCACCACAAGAGCCATGGCGATTGAAGGGAAAAGGGTCTTTGTGGTAGTCTGGACATCGCCCTCCCCATAAGAATTCCACAGACAACGGGTTCGAGTTCCATTTTAGAAACCTGAACCAAGCAGGAGTGACCCCAACATTCTCAGGGATGTTTCTTTGTGGGCCGCAGGCCTGTACGGATGCCCAGCCCCTTGTTCTACAACAAGGAACCTCGTTTAACACCACGGCAGTTTGGAACCAGTCACAGGCTTTTGAGGACTCCTTGAGGGTTCACACATCCATTGGGAGAAATTTCTCGGTGGTCAGCCTGGTTTGTGTCTTGCCACCCTTTATGTGGGTGACCTTTAATGGGTCCTTGGGGGAGGGAGAATCTCTCAATTGTTCTTCCAGAACCTGCTCCCTGAGCAACTGCTGGTCCCCAATGGACTCTGGTGCCCTGTTAGTCCGAGTTCCGTCCTTGCCCCCATGGTGGTGGAAGACCGACATGGGGGAGAAAGATTATCCTCTACCACCCAAGAAGGGACTTTGGTATTACTGCTGCCATCATACTGCTATTGCCATGTCGGCGACTGCTGTTGCCATTGCAGGGATTGCTATCGCTTAGTCTGCCGTCAATGCAGAGACTGTTAATCAGCTGGCAGGCAGAGTCAGCGAAGCTCTGGCTATGCCGACTGCCCTGAATGCTCATATTCAGTTCGGACTCCTTAATCTAAATCAGCAAACTGCCTTACTTCAGGAACAAGTTGGTGTATTGTGGTTGGTGCAGCAGGCCTCCTGCTCACACTTTGTCATTCCTCTTGTGTCTCCTTGTTTGAAATGCTAATGTCTCTGTAGAGGTCAACCGCCTCAATGCATACTTGGCGGGGCATTGGAATTCTTTTGTAAACTTTACCAATGTTTTTGGCTCACCAGATAGTAGAGGTCAATAAGACTCCAGTTGCTCCTATTTCAGCGGAGGGCGGGTGGAATGCCATGGCCCAGATTGGAGGTTCGATACAGTGCTGGGGTGGTGCATTGTCTCTAAGGGTCTTGAGTCTGGTAACGGCTGGGGCAGGGATTCTTGTGCTATGCAAGATCTGACAGACCTTTTCACAAAAGGAACAGTTACATAGACAAGTGTTGCTCAGCCTGGCCCATGGCGCTCCCTCCCAGCAGTCATGAGGTCTGGTTACAGTTGCTGCAGAAATGAGGATAACCTATGATGGGCAACTTGTGGGGAAACCTCCTGCCTAAGATAGGGGTTGCCAGGTCCCCTGAGGACGGGTAAGGGATGGCACACTCTACACAACCTAAGACAAGGGTCCCTCATGGAAAATAAAAAAAGGGGGAATTGTGGGAATTAAGACCTTGGCTGAGAATTCACTTCCCCCTGCTGCCCCCAGGGCAGGCAGCTGTAACCGCGAGAAAAACATATTTACTAAGGCAAAATGTTCCTTTGGTTTCCAGAACCCTGGGATGGGCCCCTGAGAATACCCAAACCGTTCCTTAAAACCTGAGATGACTAACTGCCCTCCTCCGTTTCCTCCTCTTCCATCTGGTGCCAGGGTATAAAAGCCAGCCCTCGTCAAGCAAGAGTCCTGTGTTGTTAATCCCGACACCCTCCAAAGATTCTCAGTTCCAGGCTGTGCAGGCGGGGCAATGAACTGTCAGCCAGCCACGGTTGCTTGCCATAAAATCTACACACAGACTCCCAGTACTGAGGCCTGAACCAGCACCCTGTATGCTAGGTGAGTCCTTGTTTCTGAGCTACATCTCCAGCCCTCTTCTGACTTTTTATCTTTACCAGGGGGGACCTTGAACTTGACATATCTGGGATAGTAGGCCTGTACAGCTAGGTAGTGCTCATGTCACCTTGTTGATGGGATCTCCCATGGCTCTCCCCCACTCCAGAATCTGACTCGAGGTGCTGCCTTCATGGTGAAGGTGGCTTTGGGGAATTTGGTTGTACAGTTCTGGGTTATAGAGAACAGAAGCGAGAGTGTCCTGAAGGAATATTAGATAGCATCTTACTGCCTGAAATCATACCTGTCCCCAAACAAGAGTCAACACTAAGCCCTCAGCTTCCACAGAACTTCCCTGTCACCTCTGCTTTGCTCTGTGGTGACAACCCCCACTTGGGTGGTTTATCTGATAGAGATCCTGGGGGAGTGAGGGTTGCTGTATGTAGTGGGCCTACATTTGGGCATAGTGGGTACACTCAGGCAGTCTACATCTAGCTTCGGTTCACAGGGAACACTCTAGAATATCAGCCTGTTTGCTTGGGTATACATGGGCCCACAGCCCTTGGCAGACGGCAGAAGGGAGTGGCAGGCATCCTGTTTCTTCTGCATCCAGGGCCATGAACACACAGCACACAAACATTATCTGAATTCTTTAAACAGACCCAAAATAATTTTAATGCAAATGACAAACATGGGTTAGTCTGTCTCTGTCACATGCCCCACCCCATGAATTACAGTACTTTATAAAAATGTTGTAAGATGCGCAAACTAAGTTCCTTTAAGTACAGTGATGGGTTTGGTCCTAATACATGCTTCTTGGATATCCCAGCTGACTGTCATTGATCTTTGGTTAACTAGTGATAAGCACCAACTGAGAGCTGATCCTACATGGAAGGGTGGATCTGTTCTCCCTCCACACCCTCATCTCTTTCTAGCATCCCAAATACAGGGCACAGAGCAGAGGAGAGGCACCTCTCATGTCACAGCTAAATGTGGGCACTGGATGTTGGCCACAGTGGCAATCAGCCAAGACAACCCACAGGACCATCCCCATCACATTGGATGATTCCTTCTGCAGCTCTGGGTATCTGAGGTGGAAACTGATGCTGGCTCAGGCTAAACTTTCGTTTGTCTGTTTCCATCATGACTACAGGATGTTATGATAGAAAAGTCCCTGCAGGGAAGGTGTAGAGGACACTTTAGACACCCCTCCCTCCTTGAGTCTCACAAGACATTGTGCCAACCCTACAATCTAGCTAACAGTGAGCGGTGGGAAGTTCTCCTTGGAAGTTCGTCAAGGCATGAGGTGTCCACGGTGGCCCTAAAGCCACAGAGACCCAATCCCCCAGCCTCACTGGGACTGAGCTAGTGGTAAACAACCCTTCACAGAAGCTCACATGTGGAGATGTTTAAACAACACAAATCTACACACCCTGTCCCAGAATCATCTCTCCAACTTGATGCTCAATGGATGGGAAAGGGTACCAAAGGGAGAAGGTGGACATCCTAGGAGTTCTTGGGCCTTGGGTATGGCACATCACTCTTCCAGTGCTATGAACAACCTTCCCATGGCCACATTTATCAGGGTATCCTTGGAATTCACTGGAGTGAAGCTGGATTCTCCTTCGATGTGATGCTCATCTTGAGAGCCATGTTCTGGGAATCCTTTCCTGCTGTGGGAAATGTGGGATCCTCTACAGAAGTACAGATACCCCAAGGCACTTAGAGTCAAGTATGCAGAAAGTGGGCTTCCTATCATCTTGGGAGGTTTTGACTCTGGTGGGGTCCCTGCTGCTCCATCACAGTTGCTAGTTTTTCTAATTGGTTTCTGGTGTGTGATCTTCACCAGACTGAGTCTCATGAGGAATTGTTTTGAAAGGTATCCCTTGACCTGACACGTGGCAAAGTGCATTCATGTTGAATGATGGGTAGATGAATGAATGGAAGCTGGCTCTTCTGAGGCTCCAGAAATAGGGGTCTAGAGGAAGCACCCACCTTAGATGGAGGGGCAAGGGAGAAAAAGAGAGCCTTTCTAGGACAGGGCAGGGAAGAAGCTGCCCATCCCACCTGCCAGGTGGAGGCACGAGTGGCCCAGATAGAAGCAGCTGTGGGAGAAGCAGCAAGCACTGGTGCAGGCGAAGATGTGCTGGGAGTGGGAGTGGGGCCATTTCAGTGTGGTGAGACTGCTGACATTCACAGGTGCCTCTGCTCCCTGGCTCTAGCACTCTGACCCCCAATTGTTGTGCAACTAAGCATACTGCAGGCCCACCCCTTTGATGAAGGATCATGAGGGTCTTTGAAGTGTAACAGATGACCTAAGGAATTACCTATAGAGACTCAGCTCAGTTAAGGGACACTAAGCTTACGGCAAACAGGAGCCTGTCAGAGAGTTTGCATGATGGCCTAACTTACTGAGGGGGGACTGGGGCTCTGGGTCCCCTACAGACCGAAACCAGGGTCAGTGTGGCTGTCAGAGTAGAGCAGGCAGGGGGAGAAGGGCAGGGCAGAAACCTACAGGGAGCCTGTCCCTGAAGATAGGCTTTTCCCACTTTGGCCACACCCACCCCAGCTCCTGGGGTGAAAGGCATTCTGCAGATGTCCACATTGCTAGATTTTGCTGGGCCTCTTGGAGACTTTTGGTGGGCTTGCATTCTGAATGCCAGCCTTTGTGGTCTGGGCTGTGATCCCAAGAATGCACTCTTCTCTCTCTTTTCTTCTTCTTCTTCTTCTTTTTTTTTTTTTTTATAAAAGCTTTTTTAAAGGAAACAATAGGTTTGCTAGAAAAAAACCACAAAAACTGATTATATACAAATGGTTACGTGAATGTGGATGCCATACTGTGGGGGAGTGGCTGGGCTCCTGAAACCTATTTGCGCTTCCTCAGGATCATGTACATGAGGCCACTGATGAATGTGAAGGAGAAGGACACCCAGGCTAGGATGAAAGAGTGGCCATAGCTGCCTTCTGCATCAGGTAATAGATTTTGTAGTTCTGCTGGTGAAGGTCTTGGCGCCGGTCCGTATAAATGGAAGCCCCGATCATGACACACAGACCTGTCAGGAATCAAGCCAGGGGTCAGATATATTGCAGACCATGGTGTAACCTGGTACTAGCCCTAACATTTGCTAATAGAGTCCTACCAGCTTAGGACACGGACCTCCAGTCCCTCCCACAGCTTATGAGAGCCCATTTGTTCTGGCCCCTCCACATTCCAGCTATCACAGCTCTGGGCTCTTCATCCTGGCACACTGTTCTGTCCACTGTGTACCCAGCCAATCCACTGTGGACTGCAACTGTTATTCTCATAAAACCCAAGCTTGGGCTTCATGCTTTGGGGAACACCTTCCCTTCTCCCACAACTAAAACTTTCTGGGTGCTCCCGACTTCCCGCCTCCATAAGAAGAAGCGTGATTGAGCACCTTTCTGTATGAAGGAATCTGTGTGTACATGCTGCTAATGGTCTGTTTGTTCCAAGTTAACCTTAAATCTAGATGTCATCCAAATTGGTGACTGAGAAGGAATGCAAGACTTTGTGGCCTTGGTGTCTGCAAGAGAGATGAGGATGAGGGAAAGGGGAATCTCAGAAACCAGCGACCCTGAACCTGGAATCGATTTTCATTTGCTCTGGCTCTGCATAAGGAGGAGCCCAGGAAAAGGATCGGAAGGCAGGCTTTGCTCTGGCCCCTGAGACTGCCAGCTTTCTGAACAACGCACAATTTAAAGATTCAGTTCTTGACGTTCTTGTTTCCGTGGCAGGCAGTAGGGGCTGCTTCAGTCTCACTTCATGACATGAGCTGGATGATGGCGGTCAGGGTGAACCTCTCTCCCTGCTTGAGGCGGAAGAGCTGAAGCAGAAAGACGAGGAAGGAGAGGCAGCAGAGGATGGTAGAGAGGATCATGGTGGCCTGCACGGCCTGCATGATGGAGTAATCTGTGGGTAGAAGGCGAAGTCATGTCTGAGGACCGAGGCATTACAGATGGGTCATGATACTGCCTACAGTCAAGCATGTCGGTCTAACCTTTGGACATGGAAACATAACATTGTCATGTACAGACGTCACGCTGAGACCTGTACAGTCAAGGGGAAAGCTCTTGTCTGAAGCAGATTTGCAGCCTTGGTTGGGCCCTCTGAACACTAGTTGTGGTGGGCCACAGGCCACAGACTAGATACACCCATCCAGCTGAACACTAGTGAGTGCTGCTATGGAATCTTCCAGCCCACCTCCTCTAGTGTCCAGCCAGGCACTTGCCCAAAACACCGCTGTGGCCAGAAGATGGAGCCAGAACCCATTACTCTGACTTCTTCCTGCTCTGGGTCATGGCTCAGATCTGTTTGGCTCAGGCGTGAGGACTTAAAAGTGTACTTGGAGCTCAACCTGCAGCGTCATAGATTTGCCTGAAACTGGCTGCAGGGAGCACAGCTTGTTAAGGCCAATGAGAAATTTACAGCAAGGATCCCAGCTGCACAGCTGTGGCCCATAGAGAACACCTGGCCCTGCTTCCTTATTCTTTATGGTGAACAAATATGTTCTCCAACACAATCACCTGCCTGACTCCCACTTCTCTGAAGCCACCAGGGAGAAGTGAGAAATCATCCACAGGCAGGCAGGGCTCTCTGGGTAGGGATTGGGGGAATGGGCCAAAGGACCTTGTAGGGTGTTAAGAATGTGCTCTGCTTTGTTTTCAATGTGGTTTGCTAGGAGTATGTTCAATTCTCAAGGCTTTTTTTTTTCTTTGTTTTTGGGGATTTTGTTTGTTTTACAACTTTTAAAATGTCAAAACCATTCTTAGCTCATGGTTCATACCAAACAGGCTGAGTTTAGCTGGTAGAAATAGATCCCTGATTTTAGAGCAATAACATGGAAATAATCCCACACAGAGAACACGGAACACAAACAGCAGAGGCCCCAAACCACCGCCTCTGGGCACAATGAGCTGTCCTGGTTGACCCTGCTCCCAGCACAGCTGACTGTTCCAGGGCTCATGCCCTGACATGCAAGGGACAAGGGCAAGTGGAGTGACCTGGGCATGCTGGGGTGGCCCTGGCAGAGCCTGTTCTCAGGGAGATGGGGGCTTTTCAAGCTCAGCTCACACACACTCACCTGTAAACATGTCACTACTGCTCAGGTCGTTGTGTTCTGTGCAGTTGGTGCTGTTTGGGCACACTCTCCAAATGTCTGCCGAGAAGGTTTCTCCTACCCACCAGGCCTGCAAAGGGGCCTGAGAAGAATCACTCAGTAGGGGACACAGTTCCCGAGTCCTGCTGAGTCCAGGAGTAAATGTGGCCCCTACTCAGCACTCACAGTTTCTTAGAGGGCAGACCACAGGCAAGTCTCTCTGAATCAAGGGCCTCAGGTCAGTTTGCAGGTCTGCTACCCAGACCCACATGAGATGCCAGGCTGCAAACCTTCAGAAAGATCTGAGGTGTTCCATGCTCTTATGACCCATGGGGAAAACATGCTAGGTTAGCAGCCATCAGAGTAAACAGAGGAGGCAGGTTCATAGAACATCGGGGACAATGTGTAGAAGAAAGGATGACATCAAAAGGAGACAGTCTGCCCAGTAGCTGGGGAATGGAACCAGCCTAGATGTCCACATATAAAAATGTGGCACATGTACACAATGGAACTAAAATAAAATCATAACATTGCAGAAGAAAATGGGTGAATGCATCAGGCTCAGGAAGACACTCATGGTTTGTCTCATATGAAGAACTAGCTTCACAGTTATGTGTATGTGTGTGTGTATGTGTACGTGTGTATGTGTGTGTATATGTGTGGTGTGTATATGCGTGTGTATGTGTACATGTGTGTGTATGTGTGTGTGTGTGTTGTGTGTGTGTGTGTGTATGTGTAGTGTATACATAGGTGGGTTCAACATGTGTGGTTATATATGTGGTGGACAATAGACATGTGTGGTGTATTTGTATGTTATGAAAGTGTTGTGAATGTATTTTATGGTATAAGGTCCAGGAACAGGCAGAGACAGAGGACTTAAGAGAGGTGAGGGAAATAGAAGGTAATGGAATTCACATAGTAAGACAGCAGAGAGGGGAAACTAACTGGGGAAGGAAGGAGGAGGAGCCAGCTGGATGGGAGGGGCAAGAAAGGGCAGTCAGAGAGGGGGCCAATGAAGACAAGTATAACGTCACACACATATGAGGATGCCACTTGTGAGAGCTGTCTGTACAACCTAAGAAATTAATTTCAAAAAGGTCCCATGGTTGGTGAGACAGCTCAAGAATGAAGACTAGCACTTCCCAACCTTGTGACCCTAAAATAGGTCCCAAGGTCTACTCGGTGGAAGGAAGAGAGACCTCTCTGGGGGTCTAAAGGACTAGATGCACACACACACACACACACACACACACACACACACACACACACGCACACACGCACGCACGCACGCACACACGCACGCACACACCTTGACCTTCTGAGCAGTTTTCTTCCCCTAACGGTCTCTGTAGTTCCAAAAAATGACCAGATGAAGCCAGCCTTGGGCACAAGACCAGGTCTCTGTAAGAAGCATCACCTCCTGCCTGCGACAGGGATTATAAAATACTCTCTTGCTAGCTTGTTAGCTGGACTGAAAAGGGAACA
Source organism: Phodopus roborovskii (assembly GCF_943737965.1). Classification (NCBI taxonomy): domain Eukaryota; kingdom Metazoa; phylum Chordata; class Mammalia; order Rodentia; family Cricetidae; genus Phodopus; species Phodopus roborovskii. Next base: position 107,034 of record NW_026125022.1, read on the forward strand.
GTCTTATGTCAGGGGGCCTGGGGAGAATTTACAGAGCCCCACCCCCTAGCCCCGAGCGCCATGAGATCTGCCAGGGAGTCTGCAAGTCACCTAGTAACACATGAGTGCCTGGCTAGTAAAAAGATGCAGGGGACAGAGAGAGGGTGGCCTGTATGGGTTTTCCAGACTCCACTTTGCTCCTGTAGACAGCTGCCAGTGAAAACACCCCTTCAGCTGTGAACAAGACGCTGACATCTAATGACAAAGGCCAGGATGTTACTAAGCCTTTG
>NW_026125023.1:0-146549 GCF_943737965.1 Phodopus roborovskii
CCTTAGTGTTAGGGTCACGGGTATATGCCACAGCGCCTGAGCTCACTTCTTAACATGTCTGCAATTAATGTGAGTCTTATCATTTCTTTGCTTTTATATTATTTTCTCTTTTGAGAGGTGATTGGTATGGACATTTTTACTTATATTATAATTTAATAGTTTAGGAAATCACTCATGTATCAAATGACAATCCAGAATATTTTTCTTTTAAATTGCTTGATACAAAATCTTACTGTTATAGTTGTATGGATTGACTAGGATATATTTGAGATCCTTTATGAAGATTCCATTCTTACAAGAAAGTGAATTAAATGTCATTCATTGGCCCAATTCAGCTCCTGTAGCTTACATAAATAGACACTTCTGGGTTATTTTAACCACTAATAAATGCACAGAAATCTTGCTGGGTTCTCTAGGGTCACACAGATAGGGAAAGGCCCTGAAAAGTAGTCTTTGGGGATTTGACTCCTGAATCTGTCAGAAAGTTCTCAGCTGACACTTCACTTAGACTTTGAAAAAGGAGGCTCCTTTTCCTGGATTAAAAAGCCATTACTCTCTACAGAGATGTATACCTGTACAAACACACAGGCATATTCATGCATAGCACAAGACCTATGTAATAAACTAGGGACATGTGTACAGTTCTCCACAATAACATCTGTAGAGAAGCTTAAAGAAAATGGCTATTTCTCACCCCTTTGTGCTGTGGTGTTGGACTTTGGCCAACCTGGCCGCTTCCAGGATTCTCAATTAGCTTGGGATGTGTCTTCTGTTGTTAGCGTGGTATTGTGATTTTTAATATGCAAACACTGTGTAAATGAAGCAAACTACACGGGAGACTGGCAAATGATAATGTACACGGTGCAGCTTTTAAATCCGGTCCTTATTGGGAGTGCAGCCCAAGCTACCCAAAGTCACCTTGGCTCATTTCCGTTCTATTAAGGGTCATTTAAATTCCCCTTCCCTCCAGCTCATAAATGCAGACTTAAAAAGGGATCACCATTTGTCCTGAGGAAGTGTGGGGAAAAAACACACATCAAGTTTTGAAATTTCCTCAAAAACCAGCATTACCTCCAAACCAATTTATCTTCTATAATCCAAGCAGGGAAAAGAGGGCACTGTAAGCTTAATGAAGATTGCCCTAAGGTCTCTTAGATACTGGTAACTATGTACCCATGCCTAAGAAATAAATCCTAATAAGAGATCAGCCAAGTAAGGTAGGCACTGCGGTCTGATTATGCAGTCGTCTGTTGATGGACTCCTGAAAGCTTGGATTCTGGTTCTGGCTGCGTTTAATACAGCAGTAGTGATCATGGATGGCCAGTGAGACATGCAGTCCTCTGCTAGATGTCCAGGATGGTACCTTTTGGTCATACGATGGGTTTGGGAAATCTCCATACTGATTTCTAAAATGCCTGCACTAGTTTGAAGTTCTACAGTAATAGGAGGGAGTTCTCATTCCTCACATTCTCACCGGTGTGAGATGTGGATTAATTTATGATGGCCTGAGGTCACTGACCATTTTCTGAACAAATACAGCTAATTCATGTTTAAGAAACAGGAGTGGTCAGGGTCTGCTGGCCCTATGGCTCAGTGGTTAAGAGCACCAAGCATCTTTCCAGATGACCTGGGTTCAATTCCTCAACACCCATATGGCAGCTCACAACTGTCTGTAACTCCAGTTCCTGGAGTTCTGATGCCCTCATCAATGTGCACACAACAATTTAATCAATTATTTTTTTTAAATAAACATATTCAAAAAGAATTAATAGAAACTTGTCACCCACTCCAAAAGCTGATAATATAAGGAAGTAAAATACAAATTTGTCAAGACCTTAGGCAAAGTATATTTACACCAGTTCCTGTGTGTGTGTGTGTGTGTGTGTGTGTGTGTGTGTGTGCGCCACGTGCGGCTACGTTTTCAACTGTTGAAGGAAGGCAAATAGTAAAGGTGTGATACAATATGCAGAGGGGAGAATTTGGGTGTGGTGATCAAGGTCGTTAGTGAAGGAGCATAGACTAAATATAGAGTGGCCGAGGACCTTTTATGTAAAGCCTAGAAGCAAGTTCTGGGGGGGGGGATGAATAACAACCAAGGGATGGTGGATTTAAAAAAATGGACTCAATTATCCAGCGCCTGGATGATCTTCAAATAAAAATCAGAGAAATGTATGAAAGAATAGTTCATTGGAGGAACCCAATTTGATGTTTAAAGGGATCTTAAAAAAAAAATCTCAAAGGCACAGATTACAGTTATAATTAGGGATAATATTTCACTTCATTTTAAAAACGAGTCATCAGAAAGAGAGTGGGGAATCGGGCCACCTGCACCTGCTGCATTAGTCATCGGTGCAGGAACTGAGACTTCAAAGGACACGCCGGAGTCTCCCAACACGCAGGCTTGGTTTCACTAGGTTGTTTAATACACATATGCGGGCGACACGCAAATAGTTGATATCTTTTCATCCTTCCCATACATCACCCCGTAACACAGTGTCAAGCTGATAATTGCTAAAACAATTGATGCATATTTCACCCAGTGTAAGAATGGTGTGTGTTTTCCTGTGCTTGTAAGTGGGCGTATTTGTCACTCCGTGGAGAGACATTTTCTTTTGCATTGTTTTGTTCTGTTGATTGAAATGGCTAGGGACACAGGAGTCTGGAAGGACACTACAAGGGCTGTCTTAGACGTGACGTTACCACTTATTGGCGCGAGTGGCTTTGATCTGTAGCTGACCTGTAGCTTTTCTGTGGTCAAACTGTCTTTACATCCTTGGGACAGTCAGAGCGGCACACTGCTGTTGCTTCCAAAGGTGTTCACGTTGGGTGCAGTGCCAACAATCACAAAGCTAGCGCCATGCAGCTGTCCTTTAGTGCTCTCTTGAGCAGACTTTGACATTGGGCTTGGGTGACTAGAAAGTGTCCTCTCTCCTGTTAGGTCTGAAATTGGTTAGGTGTCATGTCTGTTCCCTTAGTCTTGGAACAGCAGAATCCATCTGTGGGAAAAGCAGAGGGCAGCTTAGCAGTGTTGACATGTAGTACAGCTTTCTGTTCCTCCTGAAACATTTTGTTTAATTTGCTGTTTGCTTTCATTCATGTTTGCACAGAAATCCATCCCCTTTATATAATATATATATATATTATATATGTATATATATATTATATAACCAAGTCCATTTAAATGAAAACAAACATTTATAGACCAATATTTGGGAATTTGGGTTTCAAAATTCTTCCTGCTGGTAAGGGGTGCTGTATGGGGGATTCTAAGAAGAATCCATCCCCCTTTTGCAGAGTAAAACATTTACTTTTTTTCCATTTCATTTTATGTCAATTAACATCTTCACCATCAGTTTTACTTTGGTGTAATTTTCCTTTGCCCCATTTTACTTGTAGTCAATCTTTATTTTAATCACAGTTCTAATAGTATGCTTGTGGATTTTCATATTTTTCTTGAATAAAGTACTCAATAATTTATGTTATTTTTGCAGATAAACTTACTGCTTATATTGCTTTTAAAATTATTTATTGGTTTGTCCTTTATCTCTGCTTCTTTCACTATGGCTTGGCTTTTTTATTGCTGTATTGAAGACATAATCTTTTGCAAGGAAATATAATAATGTGAATTTTCTCTGAAGATTATTTGGCATTATCGCATGTCTTCTAGCTGATAAAGATTCCCTCCATTGTAATTTTGCTTGGACTTTTTTTTTCCTGAGGAGATGATGAAGATGATCTTCTTCATGTCTTCCTGTTACCAGCCTAATTCAAGTTCCTTACTTTTAAAAAAGTCCTTGTACTTTTTAAAGTCTGTGACTAGTAAGCACATCTTAAAAGAAGCAATTTAAACCTAATTTCGTAGTTTACGTGTTTAATTTCTTAAATATTAACCCAATAACATCTATATTCAAACATTATAAATATATTGTGGTGATAATGTTATTTATGACCTTATAGAGCTTGCACTGGAGATCAGAATGCAAAGCTAGCCTCAGAGGCTGGGCAGTGGTGGCATGCACCTTTAATCCCAGGACTTAGGAGGCAGAGGATCTCTATGAGTTCAAGACCCCCCCGGGTTACATGAGAGTGAACCAGTCTAAAAGAGAAACAGAGCTCACATGTTTCATTTCAGCATATAAAGAGATTGGTGCATTCTCGGGAGTAGTATGAGATGTGCTGAGGGGCAGTGGAGTCTGGAGATACAATCTGAGGTTTGGTTGATGGCCCCTTCAGTCTGAACATTGGTCCAGGTGAGAGCTCTCTGATGGCTGGCTGCTTTGCTTCTCTGATCCTCAGCTTGGACCCCAACATCTGTCTCTGAGCTTTTATTACTTGTGCTACATATATTCAGAGCCTAGCCCTATGTCTTTTAATTCTTTGAGTTTTCTAATTCATGTGCCAGTTGTTCTACTTCAAAGATAGAATGTTTTGATGAATTTATATATACAGTATAATGTTTCATTGGTTCTAAAGGAAACATTCTTGAAGCAAGGCAGACCATCTGAAATCATGAAACATAGCATAATTGCAGAATTCTGTAGGGTCTGGTAACACAGGCCTACATTTCCAGCTATTAAGGTGTCTGAGGCAGGAGGGTTGTAAATTGAAGGACAGCCTGAGCTGCAAGAGTGAGTTCAAGTCCAGTCATGGCAATTTAGTGACATCCTGTTTGGAAATAAAGTGTAAAAGGGGACTGGATACATTTCAGGAGTAGAGTACTTCCTATTTACATGCTTGAAGCCTAGGTTTCATATACATATACATATATGCATGCATATAGGCATGCATGTTTATGTATACACTCACACAGAGAGAAATAAAGTTTTTAAATTAAATTTTAAAATATGTCATTAGAAATATCAGAGCAGATGTATCATGACACAATCTTGTACTAAAATCTACCTTATTTCTCTAGTTAAAAAAAATCAATTATTTCATTATTTGTTTACACCTGACAATGGGCCTTGATTTTGCTGAGAAATTTCACTGCTTGCAATTATGTGCTGATGATGTAGCTTGATCAAACTATTTCTGAATGGTTAGAAGCAGCTTAGGAAGTACCATGCCATTCTTGAAAGAACCTAGTCCCGGGGAGTCAGGCTATATTAGTGTGATTTTAACAGGTTCTTAATCCAATGGCCCATTTTCCTGAATGTGACATTTTTAAGATGGAGCCAAGTAACTCAGCCATCCTAATGTGATGGGAGATGTCATTCTGTATATGTTTCTCATACTGGTTAATAATAAAGCACTGTTGGCTAATAGGAAAGGAAGATAGGAGGGACTAGGAGACAAGGAGGAAATAGGAAGTAGGAAGGAGGAGTCAAGATGGAGAGTATGGAGAGAGCTGGACTCCAGCCGCCTCCCCCGGTAAGAGAAGGTCATGTGAAAATACATAGATCAGCAGAAATGGGTTAATAATTAAGACAGAGCTAGCCGATAAGAAACTAGTAACTGGCCAACAGTATAATATCTAATACAGAGTCTCTGTGTATTATTTGGGGCTGGCAGCGTGGCGGCGGGTCAAGACCAGCGGCGGCAGGTGGAAAAATCATACTCTTACACTAATGCATGCCTGCAGCATTTCTGAAGCCAAGCTGACATCATTCCTGTTTTATAGAGTAGGATATAGATGGATCAGAAGGTGAACTTCATATTTTCCCTTGCTACTTTAGCCGGTGGCTTCATTTTCAGCCTCTCTCTAATAATGAGGATTTAGGGAGGAAATGCATGCAAGGAAAACTTTCTGGCGTTGGGAGTCAAAGCATTTTCTTTCTTCAAGTTTGGAGAGTCCCTAAGAAGAGAGAAGGTTGTCTTTGGAACCATCTCAGCTCCTTCTTGCAGTGCTGCTGATTCTGTGGCTTGTTTGGGTTCTCTTACTTTAAACTCTTTCTTTGTTTTCCCTTCACAGACAGGAAAATACTAGTGCACACACACACATCTCATTCATGACAACTCTATAAAGTGCAGTGGCTCACAGAAAGAATGACATGAACCAGGGTCAGGCAATGAGCAATGCAGATGCTAGAACAAAAACATACCAGAAGGTTTCAGCAACAATGGGTAATCCTTATTGGGTCTGCAAAATCCTCTCTGCCAGCCCCCCCCCCCAACTCTTCAAAACTTAGTTGCTTCACAGGGGGCAGGAAGGGTCTTACCATGATGGGAAGTTATTCATTCTGAAAAATTTATTACTCAATTTCATTTCAAAGGTTTCCCTCGTTGACTGTTTAGTTATTGGTTTGATGGCACCTCTTCACTGTGTTAACAGATTCCTTTCCATAAACAACAATGGATCTTTGTTACAAGAACATCTGTTACGCCGAAGAGTTTCGTGACAACATGGGCCCATTGTAGAACCCATTCACAGATGTGTGTCGCTAGTTTCCAATTGGTGACTCTCATTACATGTCTAAAGTATACAAATCACTAGGACAGGTAGACAAGCTAGATGTAACACGAATTTTCTGGATTGGCAGGTCCCGCCACCCCTTCTCTGCCCCAAAGAAGCACACAGACACTATATTAGTTATGAAACTGTTAGCTAGCGTTTATCGGCTAGCTCTGTCTTAAATATTAACTCCTTTCTATCACTCTAAGTATTTCCATATGGCCTTGGCTTACCTGCAAATTCTTTGCCTGCTACACCTCTGCAGAGAAGAGCATGATTTCCTGTTTGTCCCTGCTTATATACTTTCTGCACAGCTATGTCACTTCTTGCCTATCTCTACAGACCTCCAGACCTCTATGGTTAGCTAGTGGCAAGCTCCATTGTCTGACCCCCCCCCCCAAGACAGGCTTTATTTGTGCAAGAAAGATATCACCACAGCTGGGTGACCAAAGTATAAGTACCCAAATGAACAGAACAGAAAGCACAATCAGAAATGAGCGCTGCAGGTAACTTGACAGCCCATGGCCTTGGCGGAAGGAGCCATACTGTTCCATTGAAAAGGTGACGTTCCTGTGACAGACATATGCAGCAGACACCATTGCTGTTGTGTTCTAGTTCTCACAGACTGTTATTTCCTCCTGTGCTGCTCCCCAGTTTCTGTGATTGTAGGTGTGTGTGAGCTGTGAAGTCCCAAGGGACCGAGCTAAGACTGAGGCTCCCTAAAGCCACACCCTTGCTCTGTCTTCCCCCTCCCTGTTCTGCCGCCCCCACGGTCTCATGAGTTTCTGCTGGGAACAGAGATCTGTTGATCTTTCCTATAGGAGGTCTTATCTGAATTTCTCAGCCTGCAGAAACTGAGGTCACAGGAGATCCATAATGCATGTCAAGTATGGACGAGAGAACAATGTCTAAGGGGATGATACTGGGGGCATATATGGGAAGAAATAACCTAAGAAAGTTCTGCTTAGGATATGGAAGATGCTTCATTATCCAGATTTATTGCTTCTATGATGTTTAGAAGAACAGCTATTTTATTATTAAGGTTCCTTTTTCTAATTTAACTTGGAAGCTTGGAAACATGGCTTTGGTGAAGTAACCTATGATGTTATTACAACCACAGAATAAAATTACATGCTGCTTTATCAAACAGCTTTCTATAATGCAAAGAAAATGGTAAGGATGCCAGATTGTGGGAAGCACACGAGAATGTAAATTGTGTATATTCTAGTATTTCTGTTTGATAAAATTGTGAGCTTCTGTGGCAGCAAACAATGTACTCTGTCTCCTGAAGCCACTTTACAGAATATGAATCTAGAATTATAAGATGTAAGGCTGGGAACAAATTATCTTGTCGGCAGAGTAAAAAAAAAAAAAAGCCTGGAAAAAATAATGGTCAATAATGGTCATATCTGATAGATACCTTGTTACCTTGTATATCTCTGTTTTTTGTTTTTGTTTTGTTTTGTTTTTTTTGTTTTTTTAAGTTTCAGCATTTCAAATAATTTCAGACAAAGCTCTAAGGTCTTATGACCAACCACGAACTTCAAGTTTTGGATCCAGCACAGGGACACTTTCCTGGGAGCTTTCTCTTTGTGATTTAAACTAGGAGAGAAGTAGGTCGTTAGGGCTAAAAGCATGATTTACTGTGGCTCTCACCCACCCCTCTTCAAAGAGTCTTCTTTTTGCAACAGATGGAGACTATTATGGAAATCCAAAACTGGTCAAAATTTAGAGAGCAAATGAGTATTTTCCTCAGTGTTCGGCATTATCCTCCAGGAATAATTCCCACAAGCCAGGGAGATCTGCCCAGCTAAGTTCCTATTCCTCGACCTATGCGGTTCCCAGAGGCATTCGCTTGTCTTTTGGGAGACACAGTCTCATGTAGTCCGGGTCATTCTGTTTCTTGATTTGAAGGAGGAGACTGTACACAGAAAGATCAAAACTGCTATTACCCCCACACTACTGCCCAGTGTTACTTACGGTTTGACCAGGCAAGCATATCTCAGGAGCACATTCTTTACATCATGGCATTAACCAAATGGTAGCACAGAACCAAACCTCTACTTTCCAAGAAAGAGTCCTAGGATATAGAATCTTTTTTTTTTTTTTCAAAATAATATTTTGGTGATCAAGTGTGAACAAATCAGAAACACATGCTTTCGGTTTCCTGGGGAGTAGTGATTGCTTTAAAATTAACCTAAGTCTGCCAGGTGGACTTTAAATTTTATTAAGTTTCACACATTGGGCAAATATTTCAAGGACGTAGGACTCAGTGGGCATCTGGATTCATCCAGTCCTCATATAAATCAGACAATGCCAACATGTGTTGAGTTGTGTGACTTTGATGTTCTTTCAGGGAGCAAATTGGATTCTCAGAGCCTAACCTGCCCTCATAAATGGAAGTTCAGTGTGTGCCTGAAGTTTCCACCTCATCACTAACATTTTCGATTAACTCAAGGGGATGTGGATGAATATTTGGAATGACAGTTTGAAAAAGTGTCCTGGCCAAAGAACCCCTCATACTTAAAAAATTGATAGCTATGATTTATATTTATTTATTTTTATTGTGTATAATTGATTTACTTATTTTTAATTTCATTTTACATTCCAACCAAAGTTCTCTCTCCCATTCCTCCTCCTTCACCCCATTGCTTCCCCACCAGCCCCCTCCCCCATCCACTCCTCCCAACAGGCTCCCATGGGGAGTTGACAAAGTCTGGCAGAAACCAAGAAAGCCCCTTGCCTCTGCGTTAAGGCTGAGCTTGGCATCCCACCATACGAAACGGGCTCCAACCAGCTCATGCACCAGGGATAGATCCTGGTCCTACTGCCAGGGACCCCTCAGACAGCACAAGCTTCATGACTGTCTCCCACATACAGAGGGCCTAGTTCTGTCCCATGGAGGCTCTACAGCTTTTGGTCCAGAGTTTATGAGTTTCAAGAGCTTGGGTCAGCTGTCTCTGTACATTTCTCAGTTATGACCTTGATCTCCCTTGCTCATGTATTCTTCAAGAGACTTTTCTAATTGAAGGCTTACTTTTAGCAAACTATTCCCACTTGAGAATTAGAAATTGGATTTTTGTCAATAGTCCAAAGCAGTTATAATCCCTAACCACCTGACAAGATGCGGCTCTCACACCCAGAAGACAATCCCTGTTTTTACTCATCCAGACTAGAAAAGAAAAGGGGAAAGACAATCTTAATCACTGAAATAAAACATTTGTTTAAATTTTAGATTAGATTGAAATATTGATGGCAAATAACACAAAACCAATACTATTGTGAAGAATCTCCCCAAGCTGTTGGCATTATGTGAGGTTTACTTAATGGCATGTAACATGAAATTTTTCCACCAATTTTACTTTTTCTTTTTTATATGATAATATTTTTTATTTAATTTTGAAACAAGCTTGTTTTACATGTCAATCCCAGTTCCCTCATCGTCCCCTCTTCCCCTCCCCACACCTCCATCCCATCCCCTTTCTGCTCCCCAGGGAGGGTGAGGCCTTCCATGGGGAGTCTTCAAAGTCTGTCATATCATTTGGAACAGGGCCTAGGCCCTCCCACATTTGTCTAGGCTGAGATACTAACCCTGTATGTGGAATGGGCTCCCAGAGTCCATTTGTATACTAGGGATAAATACTGATCCATTACCAGAGGCCCCATAGACTGCCCAGTCCTCCCAACTAACACCCACATTCAGGGGGTCTGGGTTGGTCCTATGCTGGTTTCCCAGCTGTCAGACTGGAGTCTATGAGCTCCCCCCTTGTCCAGGTCAGCTGTCTCTGTGGGTTTCTCCAGCCTGTTCGTGACCCCCTTTGCTCATCACTCCTCCCTCTCTACAACTGTATTCCGGGAGTTTGGCTCAGTGTTTAGCTGTGGGTATCTGTTTCTGCTTCCATCAGCTACTGGATGAAGGCTCTAAGATGGTATATAAGGTAGTCATCAGTCTCATTATAGGGGAAGGGCATTTAAGGCAGCCTCTCCACTATTGCTTAGATTCTTAGTTGGGGTCATCCTTGTAGATCTCTGGGCATTTCCATAGTGCCAAATTTCTTTTTAAACCTATAATGGCTCCCTCTATTAAGGCATCTGTCTTCTTGCTCTCCTCTATTCCTTCCCTGACTTAATCTTCCTGCTCCCTCATGCCCACCTCTCCCCTCCTCTTCTCCCCTTCTCCTTCACCTGACTTCCTCTCCCCTCCCCCCATGCTCCCAATTTGCTCAGGAGATCTTGACCCTTTCCCCTTCTCTAGGCAACCATGTATGTCTCTCTTGGGGTCCTCCTTGTTTCCTAGCTTTTCTGGCGGAGTGGATTGCAGGCTGGTGATCCTTTGCTCTATGTTAAAATGCATATATGAGTGAGTTCACACAAAGTCCTGTCAGAATTACTTTTTCTTAGGTGAGCACATAGGCGTATATGGTTTGTGCCAGTCTCTGCTCTCTTTCGTGGACTTGTTTGTCATAACCCTTCATTTGGTAAGAGAAGAGGTTATGCTGAAGAAGTCAGTGGTTATAAATGATCAGTGCTGGGAGGACTAGGGTCAATTCACCATAACCAGATAATATACTTTCTTCATTTACATCAAATAATTATGATAATCCTCTTCTGATCTTTTAGTAATACTCAGCATTTCTTTGTATCTTAATGGAACCTAGAGGTTGTTGATCTCAAAGTCATCTAGCATCCCTTACTTATGTCAAGGGAACTTTCAGAACGTGCTAGCCTATTTTTATACAATGACATCTTGGTTCTAGATGATCACATCAATTTCAGTTTGCTTCTGTCTTTTGATTGATTTTCTCTTAAAATAGAATTCCATTGGGCAAAGGGATGAATAATAATGATAAAAAGAAACAAATACTGGGAATCTTCAAAACTTAACTGGTTACTGGCCTTGAGATGAATTCTTCAATTGAAAATGTAAAGATAATTCTGTGAATCGATTAGAAAGAAGTTCTTGTATTACCATATGATTTATTTTCCCATTCTTTTTTTTAAATATAAATTTTATACAGGGGACATCTGAAAAGTTCAGAGAAACAAAAAGTATATCACAAATCTTTGAGCTCTTCATATTTCTATTGCAACTTTGTGGTGTAAGTATTATTAGATAATTATTAGATAATAATTAATTCCATCTCTGACTCTATGTTACAACTAGTAGAGATACAGATATGCACCAGCTTGTATTATGCATATTCTCAGGAATGACCATTTGGTAATTGGATAACAAATTACTGTGCTCTTCCCTGGGGAAGACTGTTTCTCCTGCTCTTAGCATTCTTTGGTTTCCTGTAGTTCTTTGTGTTGGGTTGAAGCTTTATGGGCTTTTCTCCTTCTTTTATCTATGCCATAAGCAAAGTACTGATGATAGGCCTAAAATAGATACTGTTGCAATTCCAAAGCTTCTTGCTTAGCATCAATATTCTTACTAAGTCATACATTTTGCATCGAGATTCTTTCACTCGAGGGAGCTATTTTTTTTCTACTTTGACAAAGCCAATGGAAAGACGTGAGCCAAAGTTGAATTGTATAATACTGAAGGCAATGATGGAGCTGAGCTTGGGTATTGTTAAGAACTGCATCTTATTTTATGAGAAAAAAAAAGTCCAAATTGATATTTAATCATCTGACCCTTGTACCAAGAGCACACGGTCACACAAGGAACACTTGTAGATCGCACAGTAATATTTACAGAGAGATGTAGACTCCATCAGCATTTCCGTGTTTTGTGTATCTGCTTTTAAGAAAAGATGTTGAATAGGCTGTTTGATGCGTTCGCAGAATGCAGCTGTTTAGATATTTGTTTGGCCTGCTGTTGAATTTTTCATTAAAAATATGTGGTTAACAGCAGCCAGCCTGATTTGCATGTGTGTGTTTCTGATTTGTTCACCGCTATGCCTCCCGTCTCCTACATCTTAATCACACCCAGGCACCCGCCCCCTTGCATTACCAGAAGGGAAGTGATGGGCATCCTTTGACTCTCTTCATGACCCCCTGATAATCCTGTTTCACACACAGGCTCCCTGCTGGAAGAAACACAAAAGCTGCCACTGTAGTTCTTTACTTCCAGTCGATATTCTGACAGACTTGATCTAGCAAATTAGTATGCTGCGGTAGGGGCATGACAAAAGACCCTTTTGACACACTCCGAATCAATACCAAGGCCGACAGAGAGCCATTTCACCGCAGTTCTGTTATTTTTTCCCCCTTTTGATGACCCTTTCCTTTTTCTTCCAGCTTATGTGACCTTGTCAGATTTAAAAACATAATGTTGGAAAAGTCGTCCTTGCACACATGTGTGCATGGGTGCATATGAACACACACACGCACACACACACACACACACACACACACACACACGCGCACACACCACACTCATGTAGATGCCATATATGGCATATCAGAATTACTAAAAAAAAAAAATGTCACAGAAATGAAGCTGCCTTTAAAAATGATCCTTAATTTTCTAGGAAAATAATAATATATTTTAAATAGCTATGTATGCTTATAAATATAGTTTACTTAGGTCTGGATAATTTTCATCCCATGTTATGCTTGGTTTTTTTTTTTAGGTTATAAATTATAAAATTTGTTAAACATGAGATATATATTTTCAAGGGTATTTTATATTTTAAGTTGCTCATTAGTTATATTAATCAGTGTTTTAAATGTAACATACAGAAAAGTCCACTGTGTCTCTGAGTTTAAAGTCATCGCAAAGCAAACTTCAAGTAATTACAGAGAAAAATGACATTAACCATAATGTAAATTCTTCCTTTATCACAATACGATTTTAAAACACCATGCACTTAGGAGAAAGGTAGTCTCATTTCAGAGTATTCTTATTGTATGAAGCATAAAATATCATATCTTTTTTCCCCATATGAGATATTACTTCCCCAAATGTCTGCTTTTGGCATAAAAACATAGCAAAATATTGATTGTCCATTAAGTTTAATGTATAAGATCACTTGGTAAATACAGATGTCAGAACATCAAAGGTGATATCACAGTGTCTCAATTGTAAGCATGAAACACAGGAAAGTACTTGGAGACATTACGCAGAGATCCATCAGGGAACAAAGCTTGAAAGTCTTCCCAGGTGTAGAAACACTCTACAGGCAACAAAGCTCTCTTATGACAGAGGGGAACCTGGGTGCATCATACCGGATGCTCGATACTTTGTCACTTTCAAACACAGAAACCTTGTTACCTTGAATACAACAGCTCCACAGACCCAATCCAACATAAAACCACTCATATTAATCCTTTCTAGAAGCTTAGTGGCAAAGCCATCTAAAGCAAATCCAACTCCATGTCCATTTTTCTTAAATGAAACAATAGTAGGATGATCAAAAATGGTTCCCAAGTCATAGCTAGCTTAGGAATACTTCTGTTCTTCAGATTTACCATATCAGTATTAGAAAGGACTGATTCATGAATGTCTATATACTTGGCATAGAGCTGGACGGTACAAGGTAAATCACATTTGTAAGGCCATCAATCATACAAAGTTCACCATGAAGCCTACATTTGCAAGGTCATAAAATTTCAGAAATACTTTTTTCACAGAGAAAACCATTTTAAATATTTTTTTATAAAACTGAAGCTGTACAGATCTAAGAGGACATATGTCTGTATGTGAATATATTATTACTCCACTTTGATTATTAATTAAAACACAAAATTCAATACATAAGATTAGTGACCTACTATGCTTTCTATAAAATACAAGTATTTTAATTTGTGTAGTATTTGGTTCAAGAATACTCACGATTGAAATATTAATAATGTGGAGTGCTGTGACTTTTTATATTTGTTTCATATATATACAAAAACACATAAATACCTAGACACACACACACGCACAAATATATACATATGTGTATGTATATATTTGGAATACATACTTATGAGACAATGTCATGTCCTTTTTAATTATTTATGAACACCTGTGAAAATACCCATCGTAGCTTCTTTTGCTTTGTGGTGTCCTTGTTCTTCAGAATCAGTTGCAAGGTTATCTTTTTCAACGTTGGCAGATTACAACATGCAACTTTACACTGTTCCCACAGATCAAATTAGAGAGTTTAGACAAAAGCTAAACTCAAGTAAAAAGGAGTCATATATGTGATGGGACATGGCTTGACGTTCAGTGTCTGAAGTCACCTGATATATGTGATTTGACTCAACACACAGCAGTGGGATCCACCGACTTTTCAAAGACATGAAGTCAGAAAAGGTAAGTCTTCTCCCTAGAGTAGTCATTTAGTTGACCATCTTACCTTTCCCGTCTAACACACCATTATTTAGACAAAACTTTAGAAACGCTTCCCCGTATTTAAGTATGAAATGCTCCAATTTAAGTTTGTTTTTATCTTCACAGAAGAAATTGTTCTTATAAAACCTAAGCAACTTACAAGGTAGGAACAACGGGTGTTCCATTAGTAAGTCACAAACTGGCATGAGATTTAAAAGAACAGAATGGAAATTCCTCCTTTATTCACAATGCCAACGAGGACACCGAAGTTCACTCCTGATTACCTGGCAATGGTTTATCCAGTTCACCTTTTAGACTCAGTACTCCTTTACCAGTTCTGAATGGTATCTGACTCCCACACCCAATAACTTCAGTTCCTCCAAGGTTCTTATAGCAATGGCGGATGCGTGAAAACATAAAATATGTCTTGGAACTTAAATGTATGCATCTCTGTAGCTGTTGTTGCTGTGATCACGTAGCCATGGCTGACTTTGAATTTGCACTGTAGCAGAAGATGATTTTGAAATCCCAATACTCTTACTTCTACTTCCCTAGTGTTGGGAATATGGATGTATGCCGCAGTTAAGTTCTATGCAATACCATAATTTTTCTCTAGGACCTAGGGCCTGTCTAGCCACAAGCTCTTTGCCCAGCAATGGCACTGTGTATGACTTTCATCTTGAAATCTACCAGAAAGTGGTGCGTTACTCCCATCATGTTTGAACCACTGTTGCAACAATGGGTGTGATTTTTCTAGGCCAAGTGTTACTGTAGCTCACAGAGTTCAGTTTACGGATAATTAAAAAAAATACTGAGCCACAGCTAAACAAACCTGTACGATGGAAGGTGTCAGAAAACTCTGACACATGTTCTTCTCTGAAGAGAAGAAGCAAAATCAGAGTCATGCTATGGTTTGCCTCTTCACTCCTTCTAGTGTGGTACAGGTGTGGAGTGCTCTGTCTTGTTTCTTAGAACAGGGTTCATCTCTTAATGCCCAAATGATGGTGTCCAATTTATTGCATTCGCAGAAAAAAGAGAAATGGGTATCATGGGACTTGCAAATTTACATGATTTTGTCACACTGATCATTGTCTCATATCTCTATTGGATAGTTATTATGACTCCATGAAGGGGTAAATTAAGATCACTTAACAAATACCCTCCATCATTAGTAGCACAATAATAGAACAATACATGAGTAAATTAAGGCTAATTTTAGAATCTGAAATACATCATTTGGAGAGAATATCCTTTCCTCCTTATATCAATTAGCCCCATGTTTTAACTAAATCTTTCACATTTACAAAACTCATAGGTTCAAGCTTTCTTAGATAAAACATGAAATTATAGCATGCCAGAGAGGTATATGTAATTGTGAAGTCAGGTAATCACTAAATGTAATTGACTAATGTTTTAAAGCATTAATAGTGAAGCTCTGAGAAAGCTGTGTTTTAGAGATTTCTATTGAAAACTTTTCATCCCTGGTCCTCTGGCTTTTATGAGCATTCCATTCCTTCTTCCTCAGTGTTCCCTGGACCTTAGGTGTGGGAGTGTTTTCTAGCTGAATGTATGGGAGTTGGGCTACACAAACTTGCATTTTGACTGATTATGGTTTCCTGTAATAGTCTCTCCATCTGTTGTGAATAGAAGTTTGCTTGAAAAGGGGTAAGGACTGCATTTATTTGTGGGTATAAGTACAAATGTTGAGACTATAGTTAAGGGTTGTGCTGTCTTAATAACGTGCTCATTGTAGGTTTTCCTCAAGGGTCCATGACTTTGCTAGCTTTGCGCATTTGGCTAGGTTTCCAGTACCAGACATGAACAAGTACTATAAACAAGCCAAACCGGGTAGAAGAAAGGACCACAAGGCCTTAACCCCGCACGAAGCACTACACGAAACTGAGGAACGCTAAGATAGAAGCTAGAGATAGAAGTCTTCTCCAAGGGAGAGCACACCTGTTGGATGTGCGATACTAAATGATCAGTCCCTGAAAACATACACACAAGTAGCTTTACACAGACTGAGTAGGGTGTGTGTGTGTGTGTGTGTGTGTGTGTGTGTGTGTGTACAAAAACTAATGAGAAATAAAGCCATATATTTGAAATGGAGTAAGGAGAGTTTGGAAGGAGAAAAGGGATGGGGAAATGGTGTATTTGTATTATAATCTTAAAAATGAAAGAACTAATAAAAATGAATATAAGCCAAAATATTTTCAATATGAATAAAATATTGCCAAAACAAAACCAAAAGCCTTTATATCCAGGAGCTGGTGGGATGGTTCATTCCACAAGGTGATTATGGCACACTTTACAACATCATATAAAAAGCCAGGCATGGTGGCTTGTGGCTATTCCTCCAGCGAGTGTGGTGGGGGAGGATGGAGACAGGGAGATCACTGAACAACCAGTCCAGCCAACTGGGAAACTCAGGGTTTAGTGAGATCCTTGCTGCCTCTCTTCTATCAGCCCAGTTGCTATTAATAGCAACTAGAATTTTTTAAAATTTATTTGAAGTTAAAAATATAATTGCATAATTTTCTTTTTGTTGTCCATGCTTCCAACACCTCCAGTGTACCCAATCTTGCTCTCTTTCAAAGTCATAGCCTCTTTATGTTTCATTATTGAAATCATAAATCATATATATATACATATATATATATATATAATATACATACAAAAACCACACACACACACACACACACACACACACACACTCACTCACTTATACTAACACTTGCTCAGTCTTTGTAATGTTGTTTGTATGTATATAATTTCAGTGTTTGCAATTTTTCAAGTCACTTAATTCATACTCTCTATCTGCTTTCTATGCTGGCATCCATCAAAATTATTTTATTAATCTTATCTGGACTTTGTTTTCTGCTTAAGGACATTTAGTGATTGTTGATGTAACAAAGAGCCAAGTTTATCTCGCTTCTCCTCGGCTCCGAGCCTCCCTGAGCAACTACCCTTCTATGTAACGGCCCTCGGTAAGCTCTGGCACACTAAGGCTTATGCACATCAGGCTGTCTCTGTTCCTAACACAGACACCTTTCTTCTTGCAGTGTCTGACAAGCAACCGGAACTGAGCCTACTTCTTCCCAAGTTCCCTCCATACACTACCTGCTGTCTGAAACATTTAGAGATCTCACAGGTAGAACTATCCTCTCCTTTTTTTTTTAATGGAACTTTATGCTTTGTGATGACATTAATAATAGATGTTTCTCTTTCCCCATGCCATTCCCCACATTGTATTAGATAGGCGAGGCCTGAATGCATTTACTCATTACTTTGCATTGTTCTCCTGTAAACATTAAGGAATCATCTAATGAAACACATACGAGAATGGTTAGAGATATAGCTGGGAGGCAGAGTACTTGCCTAGAACCCAGGAGGTAGAAATGGGATCACTTAAGAGCAAGCACTTGTACACACACATACACAAGCACTGTAATTATTTGGATTCTTCTTTCTTTTAGACATCTGCCTATAGTGTTTATTTTTCCAGGTGAAAAGTATGAAGTTGCATGCCCAATACCTCCGTCTTTTTGCATTGAAGACTCCTGTTTGTTGGGTTCAATGTCCGTAGGAGAGCAATTCTAATGAGTAAATATATTTGAAACCTATGCTATGGATCTAAGGTATGCAATGACTTTGGAAGGCAGGAACATCTATTTTTTTTTTTTTTTGTAAATTTTTATTTAAATGAGAAACACTCTTATTTTACATATCAATCCCAGTTCCTCTCCTCACATTCTCCCATGCCTCCCACCGACCCCTCTTTGCCATCCCATATCCACTCCTCAGGGAGGGTGAGGCCTTCGTGAGGGATCATCAAACTCTGTCCTGTCGTTTGGGGGTAGGGCTTAGGTCCTCCACTGTATATCTAGACTGAGAGCGTATCTCTCCATGGAGAATGGGCTCCCAAAGTCCATTTGTGCACTCGGGATAAATACTGTTCCACTACCAGAGGCCCCATAGACTGCCCAGGCCTCCTAGCTGACACCACATTCAGGGAGTCTGAGTAGGTCCTATGTTGGTTTCCCAGCTGTCAGACTGGGGTCCATGAGCTCCCCTTTGTTCAAGTCAGCTGTCTTTGTGGGTTTTCCCAGCCTGGTCTTGACCCCTTTGCTCATCACTCCTCCCTCTCTGCAACTGGATTCCAGGAGCTCAGCTCAGTGTTCAGCTATGGGTGTCTGTTTCTGGTTCCATCAGCTACTGGATGAAGGATCTAGGATAGCATATAAGGTAGTCATCAATCTCATTGTAAGGGAAGGACATTTAAGGTAGCCTCTCCACTATTGCTTAGATTTTTTTAGTTGGGGGCATCCTTGTGGATCTCTGGACATTTCTTCAGTGCCAGACTTCTCTTTAAACCTATACTGCTCCTTCTATTCAGGCATCTCTTTTCTTGCTCACCACTATTCTTCCCCTGACTCAATCTTCCTGATCCCTCATATTCTCCACCCCCCCTGGTTCTTTTCCCCTTCTCTTTCTTAAAAAAATATCAGTGGCCCTAATATATTTAGATGATAAATGGGATGAAAAAGAAATCAGGCTTTACCATAGCCACAAACACCATAAAATATCTTGAGGTAACTCTAACCAAACAAGTCAAAGACCTATATAATAAGAACTTTGAGTCTTTAAAGAGAAATTAAAAAAGATGCCAGAAAATGGAAAGACCTCCCATGCCCTTGGATAGGTAGGATCAACATAATAAAAATGGCAATCCACCAAAAACAATCTACAGATTCAATGAAATCCCCACTGAAATCCCAGAACAATTCTTCACAGACCTTGAAAGAACAGTACTCAACTTTACATGGAAAAACAAAAAATCCAAAGATAGTCAAAACAACAACCCTGTACAATAAAGGAACTTCCAGAGGCGTTACCATCCCTGACTTAAAAGCTTATCTATAGAGCTATAATAATGAAAACAGCTTGATACAGGCGAAAAACAGACAGGTAGACCAATGGAATAAAATTGAAAACCTTGATATTAATCAACACACCTACAACTTCTTTTGACAAAGAAGTTGAAATTGTAAAATGGAAAGAGGAAAGCATCTTCAGAAAATGCTTCTGGCATAACTGGATGCTGACATGTAGAAGATTGCAGATAGATCCATATCTATCACCATGCACAAAACTTAAGTCCAAAAGGATCAAAGAAGTCAACATAAATCTACCCAAATTGGACCTCTTAGAAGAGAAAGTGGGAGGTATACCTGAACAGATTGGTACAGGAGACCACTTCCTGAACATAACACCAGTAGTACAGACACTGAGATGGACAATTAATAAATGGGACTTCCTCAAACTGAGAAACTTCTGTAAGGCAAAGGACACAGGTGACAAGACCAAATGGCAGCCCACAGAATGGGAAAAGATCTTCACCAAGCCCACATCTGACAGAGGGCTGATCTCCAAAATACACAAACAACTCAAGAAGCTAGTCACAAAAACACCAAACAATCCAATTAAAAAGTGGGTTACAGAAGTAAATAGAGTATTCTCAATAGAAAAAAATCTAAAATGGCTGAAAGACACTCAAGAAAGTGTTGAATATCCTTAGCCATCAGGGAAATGCAAATCAAAACAACTCTGAGATATCATCTTACTCCTGTCAGAATGGCTAAAATCAGAAACACCAATGACAACTTATGTTAGCGGGGATGTAGAGAAAGTGAACACTCCTCCATTGCTAGTGAGAGTGCAAACTCTTACAGCCATTTTGGAAATTAGTATGGTGGTTCCTCAGGAAAATGGGAATCAGTCTACCTCAAGATCCAATAATTCCACTATTAGGCATATACCCAAAAGATGTACATTCATACAACAAAAGGACATATGTTCAACTATGTTCATAGCAGCATTATTTGTAATAAACAGAACCTGGAACCAACCTAAATGCCCCTTAAATGAAGAATGGATAAAGAAATTGTGGTACATCTACACAATGGAGTGCTACTCGGCGGGGGAAAAAAATGAAACCTTGGAATAATCAGACAAATGGATAGAACTAGAAAAAAACATCCTGAGTAAGTTAACCCAGTCATAAAGAAGCAAACATGATATGCACTCACTCATATATGGTTTTTAGACATAGAGCAAAGGATCACCAGCCTACAATCCACACCACCAGAAAAACTAGGAAACAGGGAGGACCCTAAGAGAGACATAAATGGTCCCCTGGAGAAGAGGAAAGGGACAAGATCTCCTGAGCAAATTGGGAGCATGGGGGGTGGGGAGAGGTAGGAATATCTATTTTTATTGATATAAAATATTTATGTGAGTCTTTTTTATTTGAAAAGGTCAGAAATTACCAATCAAAACCTTTTAAGAAAGTCAGATCTGAAAAAAAATTGAACACCTTCAGCCCATACTCCCCACTTTGTTAAACTTTATCCTCACTGTGTTTAGTAGTGTTTGATTATCGTGTGCAAGGGAACCTCTTTTCTGGTCCAGTCTATTTGATGTTCTGTATGTTTCTTGTACCTTGATAGACCTCTCCATTTTTAGGTAAAGGAAAATGTCTCCTATGATTTTATAGAAAATATTTCTGTGCCCTTTGCCCGAGCTTCTCCCCCTTCCTCTATTCTGATTATTATTAGATTTTATCTTTTTGGAGTGTCCCAGATTGTCTGGATATTTTGTGCTAGTAATTATCTTTATTTATTTATTTATTTATTTATTTATTTATTTATTTATTTAATGCTTTGTTTTGCCAAGGCATCCGTTTCCCATTTCCTCTCTCATGTATTCAGGGCTGAGATTATTCTATGTCTTATATGCTGTTGGTAAGGTTTGCCTCTGGGGTTCCTGCTAAAGTTCCTATGGTTTTTTTTTTTTTCCAGATTTCCTCAGTTCAGTTTGACTTTGCTGATTTTATTTTCACTTTCAGAGTTTTGCTCATTTCCCTTCTCTGTGTTTTCATAGGTTTCTTTAAGGCATGTATTCATTTCCTCTTTAAAGACCTCTATTATATTGTAATTATTACTGTAAGGTATTTTCCTTGTGCTTTAGCTATGTTGCAATACTTGGAACCGCTGTGATAGGGTTGCTTGGCCCATAGTTAAGACATATTGCCCTGACTGTTTGATATTGTTTATACTCTCATATCTAGGCATCTGGGTTTGGGAGGACTATAATTCTAGGTTCTGATTTCTTGTCTTTTGGGGTGGGGTATGTTGTTCCTTATTTTCTGTTGCCATCTTCTGTTTTTAGTTAAGTGTGGTGGATGTGTGTTGCCTGGTAGGAAATTCTTCTGGGAGCCTGGTAGGTGTGGCCACTGGGGTTTCCAGGTAAATCGTACTTGTAGATATTGGAGACTGTTACTTAGGGAAGGATTGTACCAGGAGCTTCACCGGAAGGAGGGAAGCAGGATGTTCAAACAGGATCGGCTTAATCTCCTGGGAATGGGAAGACAGCAAGGAGAAGTCACAATAGGTTTTCTGCTACAGAATGGAGAATGGAGAGGGGGATTTGAGGAGAGTGAGCATTTGAAGTTTACCTACCTGCTTCTCTGGCTAGGGTTGGGGGTTGTGATAAGAGGGCAAATGAGAAGGAAGGTTTGGGAGTAAGAACTGTATGGTCAGCTGGAGATAGGGACAGGCAGGAATGGAAGGCTAAGGCAGGTGATCTGCTACCAAGCTGGCGATGCCACTGGGTGGCTGGATTTGCTGGAGCTGAGGGAGACAGAAAGATCTGCAGTCAGCCTATGGCTTTCCTGGTCAGAGTGACCTGTGGAGTCCCAGGGAGTGTTTGCTGAAGTTGGAGGCTGGGACATTTTAGGAGGGGAAGATACGCGGGATCCCCTGGAGGTGAGTTCAGGTCTGGGTAAGTCAGACCGGGGCAGATGGCAGATGGCCTGCTGCCAGGCTGGTGATGAGATTGTGTGACTGGATTTGGAGGGGCCCAGGGAAAAGGGGAGACATGCAGCCAGCCCACCCGCTTCCCTGGCCCGAATCGGAAAACGAATGTTTGTGTTATTCAGATATTCATCTTGCTCCAAAGCCAAGTGTCTTGGGGAAATCGGTCTCTCCTCCACTGTGGATCAGGTCTCCTAGGTTTCAGGATTACTTTATGTTTACTTACTCTGGGCAGGAGAGGAGAATGTGAGCACATCTGGGAGGATGGGGTAGAGATGACATCTTACAGAGGAGCCCGTGGGATGTTTCCCCAGTTGGAAGAGAGAGAAGCAGGAGCTGCCTTTCTAATTCCTTGAGACATCACCATGAAATCGGGTGATATTTCCAACATTGTTGCTGCAGCTGCTGTCCATTCCAGGACAAAGACAAAAAGCAAAGAGAACAGGAATGAATAATTTACCCTTAAGCCGCTGGTTCAACTACCAACCTAAACCCTGGGCTCATTCTTCATATAACTAATACCATGCCTGCTATTTTAGTCGATAAGTGAAAGGTAAAAATAATGTAGATGAAAATAAAATGTAAATAAAGATACTGTAACAGACGCAGAGGTGCAAGGCATTCAGTTCCTGGAGAGTGCCTAAAGGATGCATGAAGTTCACGGACCACTTATCTTCAGTGCTGAGCTTATACAGAAAACAGTTCTCGGAAACTTCATGACCTAAATTGTGTGCCCTTATTATAGGATAGAAATTACGTTGCTACACCAGCCTTCAGTGTCTGCCAAGCCAGTGCTGTGAAAAATGGACGCTCTGCTGGGGAAGTTGGAGAAAGGCCTTCCAAGTGTGGATTGCAGAGGAGCATATCATGTCAACGGTAGAAAAACTCCATGACAATCGCTGACTTTTACCTGCAGGCAAATCTGACATCCTTCCATGCTTGCTCATGTGCAGCTAGCAAGTGAGCCTTTCATATTCCAGGGAGCAAATGCGCTCCTCTCTCTTGGTAAACATTCACTCAACCCTTCCTCGCTAAAGGCATACGGTATCACTTCAGCCCCTATGGGACTGAGATTTGTCGGACGTTTCTGCAAGCGTGGCATTTGCAGTGTTGGAGAAGATCGGGAGCTGCGGTAAACGCAGGGAAGGACCTTGGGGGTGTTGCGCACTCAGTCATCCTTCCTCCAGTATGGTACTAGGATTAGGAGAGACAGGGCGTTTCCTACATCGTGTTACTGTGGGTCGTCTTCAGAGCGCAGCCATCTTCCTCCTGTTATTTCGGTCATTGGCAGTTTTGGGTGGGTACCTTGTTATTCTAAAAAATTTCATCCCAGCTTCAGTGTAACCTACATAAAGATGCTGCCAATACCTAGAGAAACACTTTATGGTTGTTTAGGATTGTTACTTCTCTATTTCTAAAATGGTTCTTAAATTTAGTCCTTAACAATGGCCAGTGTTCCTCAGGCCTGCTGAGATCTGAGCACTCCGTTGCCATGAAGCCACCTAGACACTTTCAGATTTGATGATGAATTTGGGTTCCTATTTAGCTTCTATTCATCAGATCTCTTCTTGAAAAACTAATTATGGTCACAAATGGAGAAACTCCTAGTGGTCACAGCCATTCAGTTACATATAGACCATGAGTAGCAGTGACCCATTAAACACATTTATTGAACAGTTGCTCAACCTCAGGCACCAAATGAATTTATACTATATCAATTGGCTTCCACAGTTGCTCTCTGTGGTTAATAGTATTATTTTAACCATGATACAGATTATAAAACTGAAGTCAATAAAACTAAATATTTCCCCTTCATATCTTAGTCCTTTCCTACTGTTACTAGTACATAAAACAACAACCAAAAGTTTGTAGGTAACTCCAACTTCACAACATGCTTCTTTATAATTTCTTGAATATTGAATTGACAAGGAAGAAAAGGATAGTGTGTGGGACTGAAAAAATTTTAAATTTGAATAATTCCTAACCTTGCCTTTAAAGAATTCTCAGTCTATCAAGAGAGACAAGATAGCTAAAGTAGAAGGGGTTAATAACACTACTAAGTGATGTGACCAGTGGCTAAATGTATCCCGGTACAGAATGATTTACAGTTAGAGAGCTGTACATGAAGGGCACCCATACTTCATTATGAATGAATGGGTCCAAGAGGAGGCATCCAGACACATTAACTAAAGTGACTGTCTTCTTCACTGTCAGGATAAGCAATGTCTATGAAACTTGATAAATAATGTTTGAAATAGATTGGCACCCAAGACCCTGAACATCTCAGGATTCATTTTCCAAGGATGCATTTTCCATATTTCTCAAAAGTGACAGAGATAAATAGCAGAAGATAGTAATATAACATAGAAGTAAAAAAAATAAAATAAAATCAAAGACATGACTTTTCCTCTGCAGACCCAGGCTTCCACCATACTTGCTTGTCTTCCTATCCAACTGAAAAAGCAGGTTTCTAGACTCTGTTTGGCCCTCATTTTGATATGGACTTTCTTCTGGATTTTCTCATCTTTGTGTATCTTTTTTCTGATGTCACTCATCTTTTTTATTTTGTGCCTAACTTGCTCACTTCCACACTATGTAAGATAGTACCATTCCTCGTTTTTCTAGATTCTCTTGCAGCTCGTTTCGTGCATGTGTTATTAACTGAGCCCAAAAGACACCCCTGCCTAAGGTTTTGAGTGAAGAGTTAGTGAACAATTCATCTTTTAAACTATTTCTCACTGCATGAAATGTAATTTAATATTTTTTAAGTTTCTTGAATCATGTATGACATTCAAAAAAGTGCCAAGTATACAATAACATTTATTTATTTTATTTTATTTATTTATTTTTTTTGTAAATCTTGGCAGGACTGAAAGATCAAATGAAACAAAGAAAAGCAGAAGAATTATCAATATACACACAGAGTCCAGCTGGCATCTGAATACAGAAATCTGCAGGGGCGGCCAGTCTTTTGCCTGTGCTCACTTCCTAAGGATGCCATATACTCTGGTGGCTTCGAATGCCATCTATATCCTGCAGATTCCCATCTTTAAATAGTAGCCCAGACATCTACCACTTCTTACTGTATGTGTCCACCTAGAATCTTAACTGGGAATCGCAGATACAGGTTCCAAAGGCAATGCACACCGTAACCTGAAAGCCTGGCCCACTCAGCTGATGGTAAATCATCCTATTTAGCAGGATATTTCCAGTTGAAAACAAGATCAAGTATACTCAGAATCTGACTGTAACCCCTATATACACTGCTTCTACCCTTACCCAGACCCTATCATCCCCTTTCCACCCCACAGTTGTCATATATTTCCACCCCTGTGCCTGTGCAGAATCTTTGTTCCAGTAACCAGAGTGATCTTTCAGAACTCAGGCCAATGGTGACAGAGTACTTCACACAGACCCGGCGGACCTCGCTCTGCTGGAAGAATCTGCAGTGGCTACAATTGCACCCACCTCCCACGGGCAGTAATGGGAGCATCCAGGAGTGGTCAACCCAGTCTAGAGTGAGGGTCGCAGGACATACTGCACGTTCCATGACCTGTGGCAACGACGGCTGCATCTTTACAGTTCGAGTTTAACGGCATGGATGGCTTTGCTCCTGGCTGGTTTTTACATTCCTTGTTCTTTTTAATTTCTAGTTTGGGTCGCCTACCGGCTAGGCCCCCTGAATATCCCAATATCATTTCACAAATTCCTTTACTCGTAAACTAACTGGAGATAGTTTGCACTGCTTTAAGCTAAGGACCTTGGCAGGTGCTTTCTCTAAGTCACTGTTTTTTTTTTTTTTTCCTCTGCTTTTGCTAAAGAAGGAACAATGAAATGTCACCCTCTAAGCTTGCGTGGCCACAAGGACTAGTGGTATGGGACTTACCAATGACCAATGGAAAGGGTTTTGTTGTTGTTTTGTTTCTTTTTCTAATCAATGAATTGTTAGTCCTTGATTTTTAGAAATCAGTAAGATCAGAACTACATTTTGCTTGTATTTTTCATATCCTTGACCTGAGATCCACCCCACACACACACACACACCAAACAGGGAAAATAAGCCCAGGGAGGCCTATTCAATTACATTAGGCATTTCTTAATTAGATAGTAGAGAAGAAAATATGTCATCTTCCTTACTCTCAATCATCCAAATTTTGACAATGTTTCCCCTCACGAACAACACAGCTTTGAATCTCTTGACATTGATGAGTTTATGTAAAATGATTTGGAGGTCGCTTTCAGAGCAGACAACTGGGCTTACTTCAGTACACTGTCAAGTAAGTTGCGGTTTAAAAGCTATTTTACTTATTTTATGTATATGAGTGCTTTGTTCACATGTATGTCTATGGTCCATGTATGTGCTTGGTACAGGTGTAAGCCAGAGGCTATAGGGTGTTAGATTCCCCTAGGACTGGAGTTACAGGCAGTTTTGAGCTGGGTGTTGAGAGCTGAGCGTGGGTCATCTGAAAAAGCAGTCAATGCTCTTAAACTCTGAATCATCTTTCCAGTCCCATGCACTGTGTTTTGATTGTTATATTCATAATATTTATATCATGGTTATTCTTTTTAAGAACAGTGTTTTTCCCTATCTTATCTTCCTTAAACCAAGTATGTAACGTAAGACTTTGTAATTCACAGATCTGAGATGTGTTCCATTCATACTTTCTGAAAAAAGTTTATTTCTACTCTGTTATTAGCTTCAGATTACCCGAACTAGTTGGTGAAAGCTAACGCTAGGCCATCATCTTTTGACCCCGAGGGAAGTTGTTCTCTCCAATTTAGAGGATTGGAATGAGCTCATCAGTCAATCAAAGTGTCAGCTGAGTATTTTTTTAAGCCTCTTCAGGGTCTTTAACATTGTCCTAACCCTGCCACTTGAGATATATAAGAAGCATTTAACAGGGTCACTGGCTACAAATATCTCAGTCTTCAGCTTATCCCCTATGTAAACCTCAAGCCAGTCCTAAGGGAGGGGGAAAAAGAGAGAGGAAGGAAAGGAAGAGGGCAAAGGCCCTAAAATATCCAATTTCTGCAGAGAAATGACAGATATGACATTCAGCAAGTCTCTTCTACTTCCTCAGGGATGTAATGTGTACTGTGTGTGCGTGTGTGTGCACGTGTGCATGTATATGTGTGTGTGCGTGTGTGTATGTGTACTCTGTGTGTGTGTGCGTGTGTGTATGTGTACTCTGTGTGTGTGTGTGCATGTGTGTGTGTATGTGTGTGTTTGTGTCTGTGTATTATCTGTGTGTGTGTGTGTGCATATGTGTATGTGTGTGTGTTTGTGTCTGTGTATGTATCTGTGTGTGTATGCGCATGTGTGTGCATGCGTGTGTGTGTGCGTGTGTGTGTGTGTGTGTGTGTGTGTGTGTTATGAATGTATATATGCACACGTGTGTAGCTACCGGTGTTGACATTAGATGGCTTCTTTAGTTATATGCTCTCCTACATCTTAAGGAACGGTCTCTCACTGCAGCAACAGCACAGTGTTGGCCAGTCAGGCTAGCCGGGTTTCTCCCTGCAGCATTTCCCTGTCTCTGCATTTTAACTGCTGGAATCACATGTTGCTGCCAAGGCTGTCTGACGTTTACATCAGTTTGGAGGACACAAACTCTGGTCCTCACAATTGTGCAGCAGGCACTTTTCCCATCCCTCCAATCCACTCAGCGTAAAACCGTGGCTGTGGAAGCATCTCAGGCCAAGGAAAGTTGTGCTTTCAGAGAAATCTACTTCAACTGCTCCTCGCTCTCTCTCTCCCCCTCTCCCTCTCTGTCTCTCTCAATATTTTTTACATGTCAGTTCCAGTTCCCGCACTCTCCTGTCCTCCCCTGCCCCCCCATACACACAAACCCCCAACCCATCCCCTTTCCGCTCCCCAGGGAGCAGACTTCCATGGGGGATCTTCAAAGTCTGTCATGTCATTTGGAGCAGTAGGCCTTCCCTGTGTTTCTGGGCTGAGAGAGTATTCCTCTATGTGGAATGGGCTCCCAAAGTCCATTCATGCACTAGGGACAAATACTGATCCACTACCAGAGTCCCATAGACTGCCCAGTCCTCCCAACTGACACCCACGTTCAGGGGTTCTGGGTCCGTCCTATGCTGGTTTTCCCAGATGCCAGACTGGAGTCCATGAGCTCCCCCTTGTTCAGGTCAGCTGTTTCTATGGGTTTCTCCAGCCTGGTCTTGACCCCTTTGCTCATCAATTGCTCTCCTCTTAAAGTTGTCCTTTCCAATAGGAATTCTCTTGGCCTTCCTTTCCACATCTATTTGTCGTGATCTTGTATCAGACCCCCAGGGGGTGGAGGGAGTGCTTTTAGTGCTCCTATACAGCGAATTAAGGACCGATGATTGTTTAATATGTTACCTATCCTATCAGAGCCTTCGGAGCCTTAAACAATTACGTGAGACACAGGTCGTGCTTTTGTATCCTATTTCTCATTTCAGTTCACCTTTCTCCTTTCACTTACTAAAGACGATCCTCATAAATGTGCAACTTAATTGGTCGGTTCTTCTGTCCCCCCCCCCCCCCCCCGGCAGAGTTCTCTCCATCCCTGTCTGTTTGTGTATCCACACAATCTTTCCATCACATTTGGCAGCTGCTCTAAACGTTTCTCAGGAACTGAAGTAAAGTCACAAGCCCACCAGGAGCATCGGGACCCTTTGAACGGACTTAGGGCCACTTTCGTACCCGCGTACAGGGTGAAAGCTGACAGTGAGCGCACCTTGAGGTTGATGCATTTCCTCAAGGCTGCAAGCCAGGAAGCTTGAACTGGAGTCTCGGACACACACCACTGTCTTTTGTCACTGATTTGGAGACGTATTTTAGTGGGACAGAAATATGCTCTAGGTCATCTTAGAAATGCTGCTTCTAATCCCAGTTTCGAAATACACAACAATATGTTTTCTTGTCAAAACGTTAAAAACTGTACACATGGAGAATTACTTCTGATTCTAAAGCTAACGAGTTGTTAAAATACATGCCCATTATTTTCTATGATCTGAGAGAAAAAAAAAAAAAAACCCGCGTTCTGTTAAGATCTATGTGGACAAATGTTTCTACAGATGAAACTGTAAATCATAGTAGGTTTTACTGTTTCCTGTGATGGTCACAAAAGAGAAGACAAGATTGCTGTGAAATATTTTTTTTTTAGAGAACCTGTCTGTTTATTGTCGATTGTTTAATTAGCATGTGTATTAGGGTCTCATACCAAAAAAAAAATTAAAAAGTAGTATCTATGTTTGCATGTGCTGGCATGAATACATGTGAGTGTTGTCTAAACATGTTCTATGTAGCTAACCCTCAGCATCCATGGATCTATGAAATCTGATCTACAGAAACCTACAACTTTAAAGTCTCCTATGAAAACAGATGTAACATTTACATAGAACTTTGGCACATACTACTTTCAGGATATTTTCACTCATCTCTACATTCTTCATATGATCTAGTATGTTGCGAATGCTGTGCAAACAGTTATTACTTAAGGTAAAGGGACAAGAAAAGATTCTGTACATATTTAGTAAAAAAAAAAAAAAAAAAAAAAAAAAAAGATATTTTGTCCCTGATTTGTCTATGATTGATTGGTTCCACAGAAACACAGTTCATGTATACAAAAGACTGCTTGCCTGTGGAGGAATAGCACCCAAGCATGTATAATTAAATATGTGACAAATGACTAGCTTCTTCCATTTTATAACATCTGTAGTAAGAGTAATTGTTGCTTTAAAAATGGTTTTAAAAATCTATGTATCCAAACACTTCATCCTTTGAGACTCACTTCCCCATTAGAATATTAATGTGTGAAAAACTTCACGTTTTTCCATACTGTAGACACCTAGCGATATTGTACTGAACTTTGGCCTTTCTGAATCAAATTGTAAGCCATTGGTTCTACTAAAGAAAATCAGTAACACCACTTAGCAAACTCTATTGTTTTGAATATACTTGTTTTAAATATCTGTTTTCTAGAATGCCTTTCCCTCCTACATATATCCTATTCATTCCCCGACACCAGTTTATTTTAAAGGTTTCCTGATTTATCTCTCAATCTTGAAAATCAGTTCTCACCCCTATTTCTCTCCTCACTGTTCAGTTCCACTTGTTTCCAACTCCTAATCTTCTTGCTTCAGCCTACCAAGAGCTGCATTGCAGGACAGCAGGGTGTCCAGTTTAAAATTCCCCAGTGACTGTCATTGGCTCCCTTCTCTCTTCCTTTTCCCTAAAGCAGGGCTGGGCTTTTGTGCTATGTCTAGCCGGGACCCAGCGAATGCATATGTTCATCTACCTCCTTGCTCTTCTTCAAAATTCATGTGGTTTCATCTAGAAGTTTATCAGCCCATAAATTCATGCCCTCATTTTCTTTTTGTGAAATATGTTTTTAATTGAATAGAATTCCTCCACCCTCCCCCCTCCTCCCATCAGCTTCTTGCAGATACCCTCTATCCAAACCTGCCATGCCCCACCCTAAAGCTGACAGCTTTTATAATTGCTGTCACATGCATGTATGTATGTAACCATATGCAGAAATATGTATGTATTTTTCCTCGATGCTGCTCGTTTTCCCCCTCTGCTTGATCACCTTTACCATTTTCTTCAATATTTCAATTTCTAAAATCCTTATTTTTGACCTCTCTGCAACTGGATTCCAGGAGTTGGGCTCAGTATTTAGGTTCAGTGTGGGTGGGTTTATGTTGAGGTCTTTGATCCATTTGGACGTAAGTTCTGTGCATGGCGATAGATGAGGATCTATCTGCAGTTTTCTCCAAGTCAGCATCCAGTTATGCTGATACCATTTGTGACAATGCTTTCTTTTTTTCCATTATATAATTTTAGCTGCTTTTTCAAAAATCAGGTGTTGTTTGTAAGTGTGTGGGTTAATATCAGTTTTCAATTCGATTCCATTGGTCTACCTGCCTATTTTTGTGCCAATACCAAGCTGTTTTCAGGACTATAGACCTATAATAGAGCTTGAAGTCAGGGATGGTGATGCCTCTGCAAGTTCCTTAATTGTACAGGTTTGTTTTGGCTATCCTGTGTCTTTTCTTTTTCCATATAAAGTTGAGTATTGTTCATTCAAGGTCTGTGAATAATTCTGCTGGGATTTTGATGGGGATTAGATCTGTAGACTGCTTTTGGTAGGATTGTTATTTTTACTATGTTGATTCTACCTATCCAAGAGCAATGGGGTTTATTTAAATTGCTTATCTATTCTTTATTTAATTTTGGTAAGTGATATCTACCCAGAAAATTGTCCATTTCTGTTGAATTTTTTAATATTGTGGCATACAGCTTTTCAAAGTATGACTGAATATTCTCTGTATTTCTTCAATGTCTGTTGTTATATGCTCCCTTTAATTTCTGATCTTGTTAATTTGCATGGCTTCTCTGCCTTTTGTTTAGTTTTTTTTATAAAGGTTTGTCTATCTTCTTGATTTTCTGGAAGAACTTTATTGATTTCAACCCTCACTTTGATTATTTCCTGGTGTCTACTCCTTAGGGGTGTGTTTGCTTCTTTTTGTTCTAGAGCTTTCAGTTGTGCTGTTAATTCTCTAGTGTGACTTTTCTCCAGTTTCTTCATGTGGGCACTTAGTGCTATGAACTTTCCTCTTAGTACTGCTTTCAAAGTGTCCCATAAGTTTAGGTATGGTGTGTTTTTATTCTCATTGAAATCTAGGAGGTCTTTAATTTCTCTCTCTCTCTCTCTCTCTCTCTCTCTCTCTCTCTCTCTCTCTCTCTCTCTTTCTCTCTCTCTCTCTCTACCCAAGAATGGTGCACGTGCACATTGTTCAGTTTCCATGAGTTTGTAGGGTTTCTACAATTTGTGTTGTTGTTGAAGTTTAACTTTAAAGTATGGTGGTCTGATAAGATACAGGGGGTTATTCCAATTTTTTTTTGTACCTGTTGAGGTTTGCTATATTTCTAAGTATGTGGTCGATTTTAGAGAAGCTTCCATGTGGAGCTGAGAAGAAGGTATATTCTATTGTGTTTAGATGGAATGTTTTATAAATGTCTGTTAAACCCAATTGGGTCATAACTTCTGTTAGTTTCTTTCTTTGTTAAGTTTCTATCTGGTAGACCTTTCTAGTGTTGAGAGTGGGGTCTTGAAATCTCCCACTATAAGTGTATGAGGTTTAATGTGCAATTTGAGTTTTAGTAATGTTTCTTTTAAGAAAGTGGGTGCCTTTGTATTTGGGGCATAGATGTTCAGAATTGAGAATTCATCTTGATGTATTTCTCCTGTGATGGATAAGAGATGACCTTTTTTTTTTTTTTAATCTCCTTTGATTGATTTTAGTTTAAGTCTAATTGGTTAGATATTAGGATTGCTATACCCGCTTGTTTCTTGGGTCTATTTGATTGGAAAATCTTTTCCTAACCCTTAACTCTGAGGTAATATCTGTCTTTGAAGTCGAGGTGTGTTTCTTGTATGCAGCACAAGGAGGGGTTCTGTCTTTGTAGCCATTCTATTAGCGGGTGTCTTTCTATAGGTGAGATAAGACCATTAATACTGAGGGATATTAGTGAACATTGATTGTTACTTCTTGTTTGCTTTGGATTTGGTTTTGGTGGTGGTATTATGTGTGGATTCCCCCCCCCCTTTTTTTTTTCTTTTGGCTGTTAGTGAAGTGAGATTATCTATTGCCTATCATTTTGTGGGTGTAGTTAACTTCCTTAGATTGGAGTTTTTCTTCCAGAACTTTTTTGTATGGCTGGGTTAGTTAATATGTATTGTTTAAATCTGGTTTCATTATGGAATATCTTGGTTTCTCCATCTATAGTGATTGGAATCTTTGCTGGATATAGTAGTCTGAGCTGGCATCTGTGGCCTCTTAGTGTTGGTA
The DNA here is from genome assembly GCF_943737965.1 of Phodopus roborovskii. Classification (NCBI taxonomy): domain Eukaryota; kingdom Metazoa; phylum Chordata; class Mammalia; order Rodentia; family Cricetidae; genus Phodopus; species Phodopus roborovskii. The sequence continues at coordinate 33,374 of NW_026125023.1, forward strand.
GAATATCTATCCAGGCCTTGATTATTCTTAGGTTTGGTCTTTTCATGGTGTCCCATGTTTCCTGGATATCTTTTGTTAGGGATTTGTTGGACTTAAGATTTTCTTTGGTTGATGAATGTATTTTTCCTAGTGTCTCTTCAGTGCCTGAGAGTCTCTCTTCCAGCTTTTGTATTCTGGTGGTTATACTTGCACCTATAGTTCCTGGCCATTTACCCAGCTTTTCTGTTTCCAGCATTCCCTCAGACTATGGTTTTTTATTGTCTCTATTTCAGCTTTCAAACCTTGCAGTGTTTGAATTGTTTCTTGCAATGTTTGATTTGTTTTTTCTTCTATTTCTTTAAAGGACTTTCTCATTTGCTCTTTTAAGGTCTCTATCTGTTATGGGCACTTTTCCTGCCAGCCTGGTCACACAGCTATGTCCACCCCAAATAACACAAAGACACTGTATTAGATATCATCTTCATGGAGTTTTCAGGAACGTTCTCTTCTGCTTCATCTGTGTTGTTCAGGTCTTGCTGGTGTGGAGTCCTAGACTCTGGGGGCATCATATGATATTTCTGTTGTTGACCTTGTTTTTATACTGTCATTGACCCTAACTTTCTTCTAGTGTGTACTGGTGGGGTCTCTCCCTCTCCTCGAGGGTTCAGGACCAAGGTTCCCTTCCAGTGGGTACAAACAGTCCCAATACTCGATAGCTCTCCTCTTCCAGTAGGTGGAGGTCGGCAGACTCTGGATGGAGTGGGGGGGGGACAGGTTACCCCATGAGCAGTCCCCAGTCCTTAGGAGACTCCATGCAGGGCACCGGAAGGTGGGCTCCTTTCATGGGTGGGGGCGGAACCAGGATGCTGGCAGACTCTGTGCAGGGCTCCCTGTATGGGCTGGATCCAGGCCTCAGGAGGCTCTAAGCAGACCCCTGGAAGGCAAGCCAGAAACAGGCCCATGGTTGGAGGTGTATCCAGGATGCTGGCAGACTCTGGATGGGCCAGTCCTCAGGGTCAGGCTCCCTGCAGGCAGTCCCCAGTCTTCAGGAGGCTCTGAGCAGGGCACCCCGCATTGTGCATTGCATTGCTAGATTCTTATGCAGTGATGCCTCCTGCTGAATAAGCTCTTCACCATCCTTTGATCACTTCAAAGATACCTTGAATTGCCCCCTACATCTTTTTGATACATTCAGGTTCTGCATTGTCAACATTGAATCTTTTCTCACTTGCAAGAGTTACCTCACCTTCTGTTGAGAACATCATACTCACTGGCAGATGAGCCTGAGGCTAACACACAGATTGTCTTTGTCTTGGTTGGGCAGGTAGTGACGCTCTTGCTTAACAACACAGGAAGCTTGAGGTGCAGAGTGTGTATCGCGCCATTGTGTTTATACTGCTGTCACATCTATCTATCACGAAACAGATACTGATTTTTTGCCTCTTGTATTGATGTACTTATTATACAGATGTGGAACACAGCCAAAGGGAGGAGGTTATCCCATATCCTGAGAGCCAGGCGATGTTAAGTGTGTTTTGGGCAAGGAGATAGGGGATGTTGTGTCAATATAAATGACAGATTGATAAGATAAGAGGTGGTAGGTGATAGATAAGGAATACAGGTAAGTGTAGATATCACTTAATATCAACACTAGGAGAGAAAATATTTCCAGTTTTACAAAAGAGCAAAGTGAAACAACTCGCCTTGCGTTTATAAAGCTGATATAGCGGGAGCTATTTTTAGCCAATATTGAACTGTTAATTGGTTTCCGTTTTACAGAGGGGGAAGCGGTGGTTCAGAAACACCGATGTTTGCTCGAAGCCAATTATGTTAGTATTACATTTTCATGAAGTCATTGAGCATGTCATACAACATATTTTGCTAATATCCACCCCTGCTCCTTACCCCAAGCCTTGATCTACTTCCCTCCTTACGTCCCTCTACCTCAAGTTCTCATTTTTTAAAAAGAAATACTACTTTCCCCCTTTTTTTTCCAGAAATGCTTAATTATTACTCAAATTTTCTACTATATTTTATTACACTTTTTTTTTTCATCTATTTTACTCCAGATTCTATGACTTTTCCTCCATTTTGTCTTTTGGTATTTTAAACCAGTCTTACACTGTCAGGCATGATTTATTTCCTAAGTTCTTACATCGTTTTGAATTGCTCCTTAATAACACTCTCCTTTTTGTAGGCTACATATTCTTGGATTTCTTTGAAGTTATTAGAATGCTATAATTTATAATTACTTTTCATTTTTTTGAGTTGGTTGCCTCGTTTATTAATTTTTGAGCCTTCATTTTTATTATGCTGTTTACCCGCCCTTCCCCCCCCCCAACTTTGTTTACTAAATGGCTTTATCCGTAACGGGATTTCAGTCATTTTGATGATCTGTCATGGGTGATGACGACAAGCTCGTATTGCTACTAATATTAGTTCCCTTTCTATCAACAGCTCTCCAGTGTCCGCTAAGCTAAGGGGGTTAGAGGTGAGATAGTGCCGACTAGCCCTTCTAGCAGTTTCCAAGTCTTTCTGTAGAAATTCCAGATTTTCCGGGACAGATGGCCCAGTTTCTCCAGAGAACAGTTGTCCAGCTCCTGCCTGGGGGTAAACACAGGACAGTCAGCTTCTCTGGTGAAGGGGGTAAGAGAGAGGATAGGGGGGATGACAAGAGCAGCTGCTCTGGAAACGGTCTTTCAATAAATCACTTCGCTTTCTGCACCTCCACCCACCCCTTATCTCTGTTTGTAGAGGGAGCCCCTGGACCCTTTTGGAGGTTTTATTGGGAAGCTTTGCTGTACATATGTGGTAAGACGCAGGACTTCAGCATCCTCTGCTGTTATGACTCAGTGACTCATCCTCATCCGTTTGATTTTTATAGAGGAAACTTTTTCCCACTCCTCTGATTTATCTCTTTTCCTAATATAGTCCATATATTTCCTTCTGAATTTCTTGCCACTGTGTTGATAGTTTATTGGCAGGAGAGGAGTAAAACACTGAGCTCATCTTCATCTTTAGTTTGGAATAAAAATAAAATTGGAAGATGATAACAGATGAAACTTATTAATGATTTTTTAAAAAATCACCTCATTCCCCCCCCCTACACACACTCGTATGTGTATGGTGTTTGGAGATAGGTTTTCACTGAATACCCAGGCTGGCTTTGAACTCAGTGTAGCCTGTGCTAGCTTCACTCTTGTTTCAATCCTCCTGTCTTAGCTTCTTGTATGCTAAGATTACTGGTGCGATCTATTATTTCATGTTTTTAAAAAAAACAAATAAAAATATAAGAACTTTTGCCTAATCTTAAGGTTCTATCTGAATATTTTTTTGATAAGTTTCTTATTTAAATTTGAAACAGGCTTGCTTTACATGTCAACCCAAGTTCCCATACTCTCCTGTCCTCCCCTACCCCCCCCAACCAACCCCTATTCCATCCTCTTTCTGCTCCCCACTGAAGGTAAGGCCTTCAAAGTCTGTCATATCATTGGAGCAGGGCCTAGGCCTTCCCCAATGTGTCTAGGCTGAGAGAGTATCCCTCTATGTGGAATGGGCTCCCAAAGTCCATTCGTACACTAGGGATAAATATTGATCCACTATGAGAGGGCCCATAGACTGCCCAGTCCTCCTAACTGACACATTGCTATATAATCGGCCATAAGACCCTCAGGCACTGAGTTCTGCCTGTGCCCAGTGACTCCCTAGGTGATGACTCTTTAGTACTTAATGGAATAGAGGAGGCCCCCATTCTTATGCACTGTGTTTGTGGAAGAAGCACATGAAATAATTGGATATTTCAGATACCGCATGGAGCTCATGCTGGGAAGACAGATAAACAGCAAAGAGATAAAAAGTCCTAGAACTTACCCATCGTTTCCTCTCTACAAATTGGTCAAAGATATTTGCCATCTTTCACAATGTAGTGATTACAAAAGAACTTCGGGTGACCAGGCAGTGAGTTGTCTCTGTCATTACTAAAGTTTATATACTATCCTTCTGTCTTTGAAGGAGTTGAAGACAGATAGTTATGGTTATAGTTTTCTTTAGTTAGGTTTAAAGATAAGTTACATATAGGACTTTAGACTCACAAATATAGGATAGATGATAAAACAGTTTCTTTTAATCTTGCTAAATGTTAATGGACTAAGTAGTGTTAACTGTGATTCTTATTTAATAACTGTTGTGTTATATATTTTGCTATGTTAAGGCTAAAACCCTTCTTTTTATTTAGACAGAAAAGAGGAGATGATGGGAGATGCGATTCTGTAAATATGTTTGTCATACTGGTTTAATGAATAAAGCACTGTTGGCCAATAGGAGAGGAAGATAGGAGGGACTAGGAGACAAGGAGGAAAGAAGAAGTAGGGAGGAGGAGTCAAAAATAAAAAAAAAAAAAAAAAAAAAAAAAATAAATAAAACTGCCAGCCGCCTCTCGCTGGTAAGACCACGTAGAAATACATAGAAATGGGTTAATAATTAAGACAGAGCTTGCCGATAAAAAACTAACACCTGGCCAATAGCATTGTATCAAATACAAAGTCTCTGTGCATTATTTGGGGCTGGCGCGGCGGCGGGACAAGACCAGGGGCGGCAGGAGGAAAAACCATACTCGTTACAATGTAGTAACTTTTCTTATTTAATTTTATCTGACTTTAGTAATATTTAAAGAGTATATTTAATATGGCAGCTGGACCTTTCCAATTTCCTTCTCAATTTCCTCAGTTCCCCTCACATTACACAAAAAGCCTTAGCTCCTTACAAGCCTGTCTCCATGGCCTTGCTACTAGTCTTATCAGTTCATCGCCTGTTTTTTTACCATGGGCCTCACTTTATAGTCACTACCTGAAGCCCCAATTGTAAATCTTCACAGGCTATTTTTTTTTTTTTTTTTTTTTATGTCTTTGATGTTGTTGCACTAAAGCTATGAGCTAATACCACTCAGTGCTTTGGTCACTATGAAGATCATCTATTTCAACTTTTCTTCCTCCATGAAGCCTTCTGTGGCCTCCTTTCTTCTGTTTACTCAGTGATTAGCCCAGCATCTGGCCAGTGTTGGGCTTGCAAGGTATAGTCATTAAATGAATGCATACGTGAGAAAATGAATCGGTAGCATCCTAAGGATTCATTGTCTATACTTTAAGGATATTCTAAACTATAGACTTCTGGTCAAGGAGGAAGACTAAGAAAAAGGAAATTGGTCAGTTATGCTGAGATGTGAAGGTCCTGAGTACTCAGGCTGGAAAGAGGACTGAGTGTTTGAGTGCTTGCTGATTTTGCAAATGATCCAAGTTCAATTCTCAGCACCCACATTACATGGCTCACAAATGCCCATAACTCCAACCTGAGAGGATCCAGTGTCCTCTTCTTGCCTCTATGAACACTCCCATGAACACACAAACACACACACACACACACACACACACACACTGGTTATACTGTATCTTTAGCTGTCATGTGTGAATGGATGTGTATAGTTCTCTTTTGCTTTACTACATCAACATGTTATATCACATTTAGGACAGTGTACAAAATCTTTACACTTATAAGATAAAATTCCCAATTCTTTTTGTGAAGTGACTCTTTTCACCCGAGAATCAATTGTGTTTTAGTTGGTACGTTTATGAATCAAGAGTTTGGAAATGCATGTTAAATACTCTAGGTCCCTGCCAGCATCCGGCGGCTCAGTGAATGGATAGAAAGCTGAGTGTCCTATTTCAACCTCCCGGCAATTGATATCAATCATCGCAGCTGACTTTTCCACCTAGCAATCTGTGCCAATTGTTAACATGGGTGAAGTGAGCCAATTGCTTGAGACCAGGTCTTATTAATTTATATTAAAATTTAGCCTTAAACAGACATATTGGGGAATTAAGAAAATAAAAAGGACCAACTAAAAATGCCCAAAGGAATTTAGAATATTTTGAAGCCAGAGCTTTCATTTCAAAACATAATCCTTTATTCAGAGTGATTGGAAATCAAAAGCCTATTGAGTGCACATCATTTCTGGCAATTGTATAATTCATAAATAGACAAATGGCTTAAGAAACATGGTGAAAAAAATGTACTCACAAGGTGGTATCATCTATGCCAAGTTTACTGCTGAGATCCTAAACCAGTGACAATAGGGGTTAATAATAGAAATGTTGGTAGTCCTCTACTTACAATAGAATGAACAGTGCTGCTGTAATTACAATTTTCTTTTTATCCCTGTTATATAGAAATGAATCAATATCCAAGTAGAAAGAGGATGAAAATGTCTTCAATTATTTGCTCTGCTCTTCAGAAGAATTGGCTTCTTGGGTCTGCATGTCAATTGGATCATTCAAAATTATTACAAGGCTATTTATCAAACAGTTTAAATTAAAATTTGTTTGGACTTCTTTAAGACTAATTTGTATGGTTTTCATGCACAATTTTCTCTCCTTTACCAAGTTACTTCAGGAAAGAATCAATATGTTGTTTTAGTGGATGTTTAGAAGAATCAACTCTTGGGTAATTTCTTGCTAGTTATGGCACTATCAAGACTATTATATGTGGATGTCTCTTGCCTTGGTTCATTATTAATTAGGTCTAGGGAAACATTTGGTCAGTAACTAAAACAACAACCAGTATGTATTAATTGAATCATTACTATACTTTAAGAAAGAGGTAGCCAATTTTATTGGCCTTCAGTAAAACAGTGTATAAGAAAAGTAAATAAATTAAACTGTGGACCTAAGCAATATAAACTTACTGCAGATACCCATGGCATATGCCTTTAATCCCAGCACTGGGGAGACAGAGACAAGCACATCTCTGTGATTCCAAATAAACCTGGTATGCAGAGTGAATTCCAGGACAGATAAGAGTTACACAGTGAAACCCTGTCTCAAAAAATAAAAAAATAAAAAAAAGAGAGTAATAATAAAGCCACTTAAAGATAAAAAACTCAAAAAAAATCTGGATACTTTATGGGGTGATATTGTCTTTTGTATCTTTTGACTGCTGAGGAAATAAAACTGTTAAAACAAATGCTGCTGGATCAATTCAATTTATATATTTTAAAAATGCTTTGACTCAAAAATTTAAGTCTAAGGACAGGCTACTGGGGAAAAGGATTTCTATTTTTGTTTCCACAGAAAATAAAAAGCTGTGGATTCCTTCCAGACTAATGTGGTTTGAGCAAGCCAGACCCCCTGAAACAGAGTTCCTGGTGATCCAACATTCAAAACAGCTTGGACAAGGCAGTCTTGCAGACTACAGCCATCTTCTTAGGATCCCCATGACAGCGCCCCCTATCAGCAGGAAGTAGTTTGGAAAGAACGACGCCCAAATTCCCAAATATTATTTATAAATGTTTGTTTTCATTTAAATGGGCTTGGTTATAAATGGTTAATGATCACAACGAATATTCTTTTTAAAGGTAAAAGGGGGATTATGATATAGATATGAATACTTTGTTTTGGAATGGATTTTCATTTATTAATACAATTTAAGATCAATAAGGTGATATGTATATTTCTCCTCTTGTTTAGGTATTGTGTTTATTTAGCTCAGTTAGAAATGTAATGCATAATGTAGTACAGATTATAGATAATTTCCTATGATAGTCAAAGCTTAGAGTTTAGTTAGGTTTTTTAAGATACATAGAGATGTATTTAAGATAGATGGAAATTCTTCAAACTTTTCAAAGACCTACAGAATATGACATTTAAAATGGTTTAGGGTTTTTCTTGACAGTGAGACATAAATGCTCCTGGCAAAACCACCTGCGTCAGAAAGGAAGACGGACATTAAAGAAACACGTTATGGAGTTTGCCTACAATACGGCAAGACTAGCCATTTGGAGAAGATACCGCTCTGTCTGGACTGTTTGACTTTATGCTGTATAAACTGGACATACAGGACCCACAGAAAAGTGACTGCTGATTCAAGATGGACATTGTTACAGAGTTCCTGCTTCATGGAAGAGTCTGCCAGACAGTCTACAGGACACAGAGAAAAGTGACTGACAAACTGCCAATACAAGAAGACAGTTTAAAGTTTCCTGCTTTACTAAAGAGTCTGCTAGACACAGTATGGCCTATGGACTGAAGATGGAAGATTACAGAAAAACTTCAGGTGACTGACAAAGCGAGATGTCTCTGTCATTTCTAGAGTTTATATACTATCCTTCTGTGGTCTTTAAAGGAGTTGAAGACAGATAGTTATGTTTATAGTTTTCCTTAGTTAGGCTTAAAGATAAGTTACATATAGAACTTTAGACTCACAAATATAGGATAAATGATAAAACAGTTTCTTAAATCTTACTAAATGTTAATGGACTAAATAGTGTTAGCTGTGATTCTTATTTGATAACTGTTATGTGATATATTTTGCTATGTTAAGGTTAAAACCCTTCTTTTTATTTAGACAGAAAAGAGGAGATGATAGGAGATGTCATTATGTATATATGTTTCTCATACTGGTTAATGGATAAAGCACTGTTGGCCAATAGGAAAGGAAGATAGGAGGGACTAGGAGGCAAGGAGGAAGGAGGAAGTAGTAAGGAGGAGAGTCAAGATGGAGAGTCTGGAGAAAGCAAAATGCCGGCTGGCTCCCTGGTAAGAAAAATACATAGATCAACAAAAATAGGTTAATAATTAAGGCAGAACCAGCCGATAAGAAACAAATAATGACCCAACAAATTTATATCAAATACAGAGTCTTCTGCGTGTTAATTGGGGCTGGCGCGGTGGCGGGACAAGACTGGCGGCAGGAGGAAAAACCCTACTAAGGAGTATGAAGTTCCATTGGCTTGGAAATAATGTCATAACTATGTGGGAAAAGCAGAGAATGCTATTAGGCACCTGGTTCCCTTGTGTTTCATCTGCCTCTGCTCTCTTGAACTTTACACCGTCCAATGAAGCAAGTGCAATCTCTATATCTTAAATATGTGGAAATCAAGATCCTAAGAGGTTATTTTATTCAAGTGTTTACTCTCTGGAGTCCACTTACTTGTCTCCATGTATATTCTCCCTACAGTTGCTCACCAATGTACTCTTTCAACAAAATGAATGCAGAGTTGACGTACTTTTCAGTGTTGAGAATCACTGTTTTTTGTTCTGGTTAAAATCCTTTCCATTTGGAATAATTAATATACACCATGTCTACTTCTCTGTGGTTTAAATCATTTTCCAGCTTTAGGTTTTATTCCCTTGTGGATGGCTTTCAACGTTACAAGGTTGACCTTGCTATCTCTCTAAGTGACATGTTCTATTTATGGTCTCATGCAAATTTACTGTTTTGCTAATTCTCCAGTTAGACTCTGGAAAATATCTTCCCTGGAATCCTTTGCCAGCTTCTCTTGAGAATGATTTGAAAGAAGCAAAGAATGTCTCATCTTTCAAGCTTACTCCTGATTCTCACCATTATGTTATAGGTAGGAGTTTTGCTCATGGTATCTACACCAAAATTCATTTGGTCTTTCTTGAAATTGTTGACATTTACCACTTTACTTTCACAAATAAATCTGTCTTTAAATTGTTTGTATATTTACGAACCTCCACTCTTCCAGCGGGTTGATAAGGATCTTGAGACCAAGGTTATGTTGCCTACATATTTCATCAAGACTCTAAACTATTTGTGTAGCAGCTTTTCAAGTGGATACTGTTGTGCTTGACATCTTCTCCTTCATTGGTATCAGACTGTTGCAATCTTTGCATTCTGTGGTTCTATGGACATGTCTTCAGGTTTTTAATGTAAGCCATAGTAGCTAACGCAATAATAACTTCTGGAGAAGTTAGATAGCAAGGCCTGAAGAGATATTATTGATCTTTTAATTCAAGGCCTTTACACAAACAAAAGCTAGAAGTTATGTGTGTATGTGTATGGGGAATTAACAACATTATTTTTTATCACTCACATGTTTATCGTATATACAATTTATGACCTAAAATATCCCAGGTACTTAAAGACTTCATCTTAAGTTCTCCAGCTGTCAGTCAGTAAAGTGATTGTGTCCTGGTATTAACAGTTAAAAGATCTCAGGCAAGGGTCTCATGGCTTTCTCATAGTCACTGCTTTTAGTGGCAAAATGTAGGACTCAAGGTCATTTTGTCTGGCTCTAAATCCTATTCTTCTTCATCTCACTTCTTCTATAATTCTTAATACATTTTAATAGCAAGTTTCATGGAGTACCAGGTCATAGTATTTGAAGCATTCAGTCATTTCCAATAATCCCATCAAGCCCAAACAAAATTTAACAATTCAGTTAAAGGAAAGAGATGAGACACTTCAAAATATATACCCACCTGTCTAGATGCAATTTGAATTTAAAGAGTTCAAACGTCCTGCTTATATGCTCGTTTGGTTTTGTAAGATGGCTCAGTGGTTAAGAGTACTTGCCTACAAGCATGATGACCTGAGTTTGATCTTCAGGACACACACAGTGAAAGGAGAGAACAAAGTTGTCCTTGAATTTCTACACGCTGAGTACTACACATGCATGTGTGCGGCGCAGCGTGAGTGCGCGCACACACACACACACACACGCACACACACAGAGACAGAGACAGAGACAGAGAGAGAGAGAGAGTGAGACTAAAGGAATAATACATTAATAAAAATATAATTAGAATATGTTCTCTCATTAACTGGCTTCGGATGCCATGGAATCCTTCAGGAATTGAAAGCATTCTGGGATAGGAGTTGCATGGCTTTGTTGGGAGAAGAATTTGTGAGTTGACTCTGGACAGATATATAATGGGCAGTGTCAATTTTCACGTTAACAAAGTCATAACTTTTCACGGGTAACAAAAAGTCTTCTGGGCACAGATATACCTGAATATGTTCCCTAGAGTGAGAGAGAGAGAGAGAGAGAGAGAGAGAGAGAGAGAGTGCTCCTCTAATAAAGCCACACCTCCAAATCCTTCCCAAGTAGTTCCATAACCAAGTACTTGAGCTTTCCAGTATACACCACTTTTCCTGATAGATTATTCTCGCGACGACATAGAAAGTCAGAGGGAAATTCACCCAGAGGGCAAAATCCTGGTCCCTTGGTCTCCTCATCTCCATTTGTTTATTTATGTTTGTCTCTTTCTTCCAAGGCAACTTACTTCGACTTATTTTCATCCTCATCTCCTATACATTTTCATAAATAGAAACTCAAGGCTTGAAATGTGTATCTCAAACATCTGTGTCTTAGACTGGGTTCTCAGCATCTTCATCCTCATCTCTACAAACCTTCCATTAAGTGTTTATATCACCTAGTTCATAGTCTCTACCCCCTCAACTTGGTTCAGACTATAGTTAAGGTCTATCATACAACCTCACTAATACCTTATTGTTGGTCTTCTTTCACAGAATTGAGTGTGCATGTATGGTAAAGCCTTAATTGAAAAAAAAAATCAGTCATTAATCTCCTTAGCTTCATAAGCAGAGGTAGATATCAAGGATATACTCTGCTCAAAAACGGAACTGACACTAGATAATGCTCCGATATCTAATGTGTGTGGCAGAAGTGTTGTCTCTACCCCAAACATCACTTCCATGTGTTTTTTCCTCAACTCAAGTTTCTCATTCTTACTCTGCTGCCATAGCTGAGGTGAGGCTGGTAACTTCATTCGTATTTATTGAGGAAATAGAAGGGGTGGGAAATGGCTTACAAATCTATTATTATGACAGTATTGGAATCTATCTTCCTTATTCATATTATCTCTCCAGTATTATTTAGATACTTTTCCATGATTTCTTTTCACATTCTTCTCTTTTGCATCTCATCCTGCTCCCTAAAATATCTTATGTCTCTTGTGGTATTAGATATTTTCTTTTCCCCTTCTAGTAGGTCTTCCTTAACAGTGGATAAAACAGCCGAGAGACTCCTATCGTAAATAAAACTGCATCACATTTCTTTACCTCTGGTTTCATTTCTGTGTCCTTTCAAACTTAAACTTTCAAGAGTTGTATACATTAGGTATTTATGTGCTTACCCCTCCCATATCTCAACCCGTGACACAGTGGTTTCCATCTCATCATTCCACTGAAACAACTGTTATCAAACCCACAACCATTTCCAACAACCTATTGCAGTAGAACATGCTTAGATTTACGTCATTGAAAACTCCAGCGATCTGCACTAGAGTCAATGACTCCCTACTTCTTGACATACTGTCTTCTGTTAACATCAGCAGCAGCCTTCTCCTGGATTTCCTCAGCCAGAAGACATCTCCTTTTTCCTTTTCTTTTTCTTTGGCTTTTGTTTTGTTTTGTTCTTTGCTTCTACATAATTGAATTCCTCAGTCCTTGTTATTTAACCCTGTTCATATTTTCCCACACCTTTACTTTGGATATGTGATCTATGTTCATGAATTTTAAAATGTTATCTTAGTGCTAGTAGAAATATAAAAGCTTGTGGTGGTATTTTGTTTATGTGCTAACAAATGAAGTTTGCCTAAAGATCAGAGTGCAAAGTGAGCTACTAGTCAGCCATAGAGGCCAGGCAATGGTGGCAAGCACCTTTAATGTCAGCAGCCACATTAGTTAACCATAGAGGCAGTAGGTGGTAGTGCACACCTTTAATGCCAGCACTAGACAGGAGTCAGTCTGTCTGCAGTCATGCTGAGGACAGGATCACCCTTTTGGTCTGAGCCTTGGTAGAGGTAAATCTCTGTAGTGGCTGGCTGCTTTGCTTTTCTGATCTTCAACTTGAACCCTAATATCTGTCTCTGGGTTTTTATTATTAATACCACAAAAGCTAAGTAAACGGAGTATGTTTTGTGGGCAGTTTGTAAAGATGTAACACAAAGTAGAGAATGTTGAGGAAATTTAACGTGAGCCAAGATAAGTGTGGTGTGGTAACACTTAGGAGACAACAAAAATAATTGGTGGTTGGGTGCTTCTAAAACCTTCTGAAATCTATGTTTTCCACTGGGTGCGATCCACAGGTTTTGAACCTCTGGTCTAAACCAGCTTTTCAAGTTTTGTGAAAGTCATAGAACTAATGTTGATGGAAAAAGTTAGTACATTCCCAGTTAAGATCATATTCAATGCAAAAGAACCCAAACAAACAAAACAAAAACAACAACCACAACAACAAAAAGCCAAAACCAAAGCCAATGAAAACCTGAAGAGAATTGCACACAGGTTGACTTGAGACTTAAGAGTAATGGCAGAGGACACATAAATCAGATGAACGTCAAAGAATAAAAGCAATGTTCAGAAATCTGTGATCTATAGATCCAGAAAGGCAGCAAACAGATCTGGTTTGGGATCCTGAGTTTGGAATGGTGTGGCTATGGCTGCTCCAGATAAAAACACAGAGGAAACAGAATAAATGGGCTGTGGATTGGACAACTGAAGATTCTAATCAGGTAGACTAGGCGAGTTAAGTTTGAAAATATGTTTTGTAGTTTAATTCAGCTCGATTTATAATTCCTTGAGCAGGACTTACCTGAATTTATTACACTTCACACTTTTTTTTCCTTGTCATTTACCACAGGGACTTCAGGTCCTCTGATGTGAACATTTACCAATCTAGGAAACAAAAGGTGATATTTACCTCTGTTCGAATTATAAAATCCTTGGCAAAAGTAAACTCAGGAAACAGTAAATGTGAGATGCTGTTTTTCCCCCCTTCAGGTTTGCATTTCATTTGAAATGAAAAAAAAAAAAAAAAAAAAAGAAAAAAAAGAAAAAAAAAAAGAGAAACCTAAAATTTCCTGCTTCTCTTATAATTTTCTTCTAAATGATAAACTTCTGCATTAATAAAATTATGCCAACTTATACATAAGTAACAAAAGAGTACACAATTAGTGAAAAACCTCAGCTTTATGATTCCCTTATATTGGCCTACTTTTATAAGCTTCCTTTGATATAGTAATAGCTGATTTCTTTAGGTGTCTCTGCAATGTCTAACACATCCTTAGGAAACCATGTATTCACTAATTGAAAATAACAGAATAGTATCAAATGAAAATAATTTTTTTTAAAAAATGAAGACAATGTGAGAATTTGAGCATTGCTTTTCATTTGCAAATATATACTAATGTTTTAGTTTAGATAGTTTATTTAAGTGGCTTCCTTTAAAAATCCCAGTGAAGGAAAATTAATACCTTTAAACTTCTCTGTTGGACAGATGAAATGGAAATTAAAACCATTTTGACACTTGGAATAAAATTCTGAAAGCAGAGTAAAAATCCACACCATGGTTCCTAAGAGTAACACAAAGAGAGGCCTTGGTTACACTTGAGAGAAGGCAATGAGTGCCTAGGACACTTGCAGCTGGCAACCCACAGGTTTGGTCCATTGGCTGCTTCTTCGTCCACATGGGCGATGATGCAATCTCATCGGCAGGGAGAAAGATGAGTCACCCCCTGCATGTTCTGCTTATTAATGAAAGTATGGAAATGTCACTTGTTGCCTAGCTACAGAAGAGATCTTCATTTGGAAAGCTTTATGGCGGTGCAGTTGGTATCGATGTGGGAGAATACAGGGTTAAAACTGAAGAGGAGGGGAAGGCTGCAAGCGATCTTCCTTAATTTCCACTTGACAAACAACGAATTTAGATTTAAATTGACGAGGGAAACAACGCAATTGCCAAGCGAGTCACACATTTGGTTGCCACAACCCCAGAACACATTTTTTTTGCTCATTTGTGTCTAAGGGAAAGACATGAGTGATGTGTCTGCCACCATTTCTTTGGCGTTTGTTTAGTCACATTCACGAAAGGGCATAGAGAGGTTTTATTGAGAATGCTTTTACAAAATCATTTTTTTTCCATAAAATATCTTTATGTTAAAATCTAACTAGAATTTGAAAAGATACATTAAGTACATCATGATTTTAGAAAATACCATCTATCATATTCTGCTTTCTTTGAAATGGATGATCCTATATAAAAAGAGAACAAAGACATAGGAAAAAACATTGTTCATAACTATATCGAGGCAGGAGTGATATATTGCTTTTTTTTTTTAAGTAACAGATTCAATCTTCTCTTTTTTTCAGATGAAAAATTAATCTTTTTCATCTTTATACCTTGGATACCTCTGATTTAGAAGTGTTCTAAAATAGTATCCAGTATGATGAAAGCTTTTACTTTTTGTATTTGAAACCTTACTTGCAACTACAAGGTATAGCATTGGTTACTAAGGGGTTTAGTTTAGGTTTTGTAACTGTTTCTCTTAGGAATGTTTATTTTGAAGGCATAATTTTTGGCATCTCCAACATAAGAACATTTTTAACACAATGCCTTCTTGCTAATGCATTCTACTGCATCACACTGTATTGAACAACAAAGTAACACACAAAAAAAAATAATATATCTGAAAATGTAAATTTAGGGCAAGTTAAAGGATTGATTTTTCTTTTTAATCCAGAAATAAATGTCTAAAAGGAAGTGTGATCTAGAGGAATGAACAGGTTTTGCAGCCTCATGCCACCCCAGCTCTTGCCAACAGTTGGAATGTGAATCATCGGCCAAAATAAAAGATGATCCTCCACACAAATACCTACCTATCAGCAAAGAGTCTTACCAGACACTCTCACAAATATTGTAACCGTTCTCCGGTCAGAGTGCATGCAACACCACTCCTTCTAGCCACGAATGTGATTTTGGAATTAGGGCAACGTTTAAGCCATCTCAATGTCTCTTTTGATAAAGCCATAGTAATGCAGTATTCTTTCATTCTGTACTCAAAAGTTAGCGTGGTTAAGTGAATGGCATACAGTTAAAATACCAGCTCACTTCCTGCAAATACATTTGGTTTGTGTTCACCAATAGCTGCATTTTTGGAGTTTTTTGTTATTTGAATATGCAGTCATTAGTTGGCCTTCTTATTTCCCTCATTGAAGTTTTGTAATTACTCTGTCTTACAGATTCCGATTGTTGATACCACTCGAGCAACTTTTCACTTTGGTGAGTCAACTTTGGTAATTGCTAATTCTTCCCACGAAGTGTTGACGTGACCGTAGAACAGAAAAATGGAATGAACGAGGGGTAGGTTCTGAGTTAAGTATAGATGGGTAGATGTTAGAGGTCAACAAGTCATTTAAAGGTATTCTTAATTCTTATATTTTTGATTGTGAGCCCAGACTTTTAAGAGCTGAGTCTTCTCTCTTCCTTAGTGGCTGCAGCACTCAGAAAGCAGCCTCTGCACCTTGCCAGAGCAACACGGGAATGCTGACCCTGAAGGCTGGCGGGTGCATGCTTGAGTGGCCCAAGAGTGTGAAGCTGAGTAATGAAGGTGAGAGAGACATGCCTCCTTTGCTCATCTCAGCCCCTGGGTCAACAAAGTAGAAGAGTTAGCCCTGCCCTTCATTGACTGTAGCATTCGGGAGAGCAGGAATTGTACCTGGCTTGGGCAGCGCAGAAGTTCTGACCCTGCTGGTGTGGAGTGTCTGGGGTGTATGCGAGGGGATAAGCCTGCCCTGAAGTGTTGAGAGTGGAAGAGCCAGCCCCTCACCCCTCCACCCCTCATCTGTCTTCTCACTTTCTGTGGCAGCTGGGGAGCTGGCCCTGAGGTCACCAGAGTAAGCGAGTTGGCCCTGCCTCTAACCAGGTGCAGTACTTGGGGAGAGTGACCCTTGTACAGCGCCTGGGCTACACAGTAGATCTGGCCCTGCTGGTGTAGCTGTGGATGAACCGGGGCCCCTAGGGAAAAAGAGCAGGAGAACAGGCCTTGCTGCTTACTCTATTAAGTGAGGGTAGTGCTGGAGAGTTGAGGGAGGATCAGCAGGCAACGACCCAGTAACCACCCAGTCCCAGAACCAGGGATATGAGTTGGCCCATTCAACATCCACCCCATCTATGATTTGCTGGAGCACAGGAAGGGGCTGCCCCCCCCCCACAGTCCCAAAGCTGGAGGATCTTCACAACACAGTGCGACAAGGGGATAGTCACACTCTGGTGAAGGCCCAGTGTAGGGAGTGCAGCAGAAACCGGAGGCCTCAAACCAGACCAAGGGTTCATTGTAATAAGCACTTTCAAATGACGATGTATGGGCCAAAGGGCACCCTGCGCGCCTCCTTGTGACACACCACAGCTTCTATGGTGAGATATTTATTTTTCTTTTCTTTTAAATTGTATTTTGTTTCCTCTTGGGGGTTAGATTGCCAGGGCAGAGTGCAAATGGAAAGGGACTGGGAAATGAGTGGGATCAAGATGCTTGATGTGAAATCCACAAAGAATCTATTAAAAGTTCAGAATATTCTAATTTTTTTTTTTAATTCTCAAATATAGTGCAACCACCCTATTTAAATTCTTTCTGGAAAAAAGAAAAAAGTAAAAATCTCAGATCTCTGAGTGGTTTTTCAAATCTTTGAACTTGGGCCAAGGAGGCAGCTCAGCGGTAGAGAATTCTAGAGCATGTACAAGGTTCAGTGTTTGAGCTCCAGCACTGGGAAAACAAACAAACAAAAGATGTAACGCTCACAACGGAACTAGCTACCTCTAAGGCTTTACTAACAGGGTGGGATATGTATTTAATATGGTGAAAACAAAACATGACTATATTTCAAAATTGGATGAGATTATGCACGGGACTGTCAACATTATAATGCTAATGGTAGCCTAGTACATTTACTCCCAACCTGTTATTAAGTGTCCCATTTGATGTCTTTCTCCCATGATGCATCCGTGAGACCCTCCCATTTCCTCCACATTCTTGGTTAGAACACTTATGTCCTCCTTCGTTAAGTCCTATGCTTCTGGAGTCTTACTTTCTCCCTGGTGGATTTGGTTGCCCTGCTCTGGAGTCATCTTTGAATTCACGTAGGTGGGGGGGGGGGGAAGAGTTGGCATTTTGAATTGAAATGTAAGGTTAAAATTTAGATGAGAGGCAGAGCCAATTACAGAGAACAGTGATACATCAACTGTGGGAGTTTCAGTTGAAGCAATGAGTCATAAATGCCTCTTACCATTAAAAAAAAAAAAAATAGGTGAGTGTAAAAATAGAGACAGTGGCCTGAGGAGATATCTATATTTATGAGTACATTTTGAAGCTTAATGGAGAGATACTGAAAAAAAAATTCTGTTAATAGAAAATTAGCTGGGTGATTAAAAATACTTTTAGGAAATTTTGTTCTTGCAGTTCAACAAATATTGAAAAAAATTAATCATAGTGGTATCCAAAGCAAGACAAATAATGTCATGTAATACACTAACAACAACAAAACTCTCCAGCTGTTTTAAGTAAGGTGCACACATGTAGCTCTAGCTGTTGGGGAAGGATTCTTAAACTCCAGGATTGCAGGCAAGTATGAACAACTAGTTTGTTGATATATAGTTTATGTATTTCTTTAAAAAAAATTGTGAATACTGAATTTGTTCCAATCTGAATAAACACATTTAGAGTGTTATCAGTAAATTATTACTAGCAGTATTACTTAAAATAGCCTAAAAATGCAAACAATATAAAATTACAAAAGAGAACACAGTGACACCATAACCTCACACAACATAAAATACATGAAATTATTTACATGCAGACAATGCTGAACACCAGTAGGGAATTCTGAACCGGCTGTGGCAGGGATATCATAACTTCAAGGTCAGTCTGAGTGTGTAGTTTAATGCTAGGGTTTATATGATACCTTAGGTTTAATCCCTAGTACTAGTGAGACTCCACAAAAAGAAAGATTAACAACAAAAAAGCACAACCTCCTTGGTCAATCCTTGGCTCTCACTGCTTTCTGCTGTAAGGTGTGTTTCTTTTTCTTGTTTCTTTCTTGACATCATCTGCAGCTGTTTAGAAAAAGCCCTCAAATTCCCTCCCAGTTCTGACTTGCCAGCGGTCCATTGCTGCTTCCATATGCAAAGCATATGGACCCTGCTTGATTTCTCCTTTGTTGTTCATTAAACCTTCCTGGTTGTTTTCAGCATCGATGCCTGATAGCTTCAGTTTGTCTCTGGTCAGCACAGGAAAGAAGGTTTTTGTTGTTGTAGTCTGGGGCTCATCCTCTGGGCTTGAAGCCCAACACTGCAGTGTCTTTAACATTTTCCATTCTCTCTCCCTATTTGTCTTACATGTCTTCCCCAATCCTCCAATTATATCAGATTCAAAGTGCCATTTTCGCCACAACTTTAATGCAAAAAGAATCATAAGAATGGGGTTTCTCTTTTTCATAAAAGTCTTAGATGAATGCATCTTTTCTCCAACTCCCAACCCTGCATTCTGGCATGTGGTCCTTCCCTTAATTTCTAGCTCCTCAGTCTTTAAGGTGCCCACAGGTTTCTACTTGACTTCTCTCCTTGATTTCTGTAGGAGGTAAGCTTAACATCCCTTACCCCACTTCATGACTACCCTCTTTAGCTGTTTGTTCTCTGTTGGGTCCAAGTCTGAAGCTGGCCATCCCTTTTGTGCTCTTCTGGCTATGGTCTAGGTGATTCTCATATTTTCACTTGCTGACTCTCCCTCACAATTTTGTTGTTGATGATGATTATGGCTTCAAGAATAATTTACGAAAAGATGGAACTGAGACCTTGCTTCTGTCTTTAATAGATCTCTCTTCGACCGGTAGGCAGGGTGTCCAACTGGCTGGTGAATACTCTGTTAAAGCTTCTCTTTCTAATCCCTTCTAGCCTCCAAAATAAAATTTAATGGTAGATAGACCTACCTTAGTTAGAAGCCAGACTATAAGTTTTTCTTCTGTTTGCTCCTTACTCTAATGTTCAATTGGCCATAAACTCTAGCACCTGAATATCTCAGACATGTTTCCATTTCAGCTGGCTACTTAATGTCAGGTTCAGCTGACTTCTTTACCTGCATCTTCTACTTCTGGGATGTTGGGAAATTTTAATAAGCAGCTCTCATGAAAAGAAAAGTGCGAAGTATTTTTGTTTCGATTTAGGAAATGTCCACAACATGGCTGACTTCATCCACTGTCCCAATGTCACTTGCTGACCAACACATGGAGATGAGGAGTGATGCCACATTTAACCCCTTTTAGCTTACGAATTTGTTCCAGAACATCATCCTCTCTAACCCAGTGTCTCTTCATTTTTCTGCACTATACATATATGCATGGGCATATACACCCTCCAATACACTGTTTCCAATGCTTTTTTTTTTCCCTAGGGTATATCACAAATGTTTTGACAGTTTACTCTTCTATGTATCCTCAGGACCTGGAATCTAGCAAATTTCCAATAATAGTTCTGTGACTAAAAGAGTAAGTTCAGGGTTTTCATGCCCTTATTGTTGTACAATTTTTTATTAAACATAAGGTTATATAAGGATTAGAAAACAATGAAAGTATGAAAGACAATCACTTACAGCTTGATCTTCTCCAAAGATGTTCACCTAGAAAAATAAAATTTGGCATATATTTTTTTAACGTTTCAAGGCAAAAATAATTAAATATTTCTAGTCTAGTAGATGATATAGGCTAATCATGAGTTCTTGTAACAAGTCTGATTAGGTAGACTTTCATCTTTATATAAAGAAATTAATCAGAATACAGAATACAGATAGTAAATCTTTTTCATTCCCACACCAAGTTTCCTTGCTTCTTCAAATTAATTTTTATTTAAATTAAAAACAATCTTATTTTACATAACAATCCCAGCTCTCTCACCCTCCAGTCCTCCCATTCACTCCTTGCCCAGCCTCCCTTCTCACCTCCCATTCACTCCTTAGGTGTGTAGCCTCCCATGGGGGATCATCAAAGTCTGTCACATCATTTGGGGCAAGACCTAGGCCCTCCCCAGGGTATCAAGGCTGAGAGAGTATCTCTCCACTGAGCATGGGCTCCCAAACCCACGAGGGATAAATACTGGGATAAATAGTAGTTTCACTGCCAGAGGCTCCATAGACTGCCCAGGCCTCCCAACTGACACCCACATTTAGGGGACTTGGTTCCGTCTTTTGCTGGTTCCCTAGGTGTTATACTGGGGTTGTGAGCTTCCATTTGCTCAGGTCAGGTGTTCTGTGGGTTTCCCCAGCATGGTCTTGACCCCTGGAGGGATAGTTCAATCATTAAGAACTAGGCTCAAAATAAAAAGTATAAGAGTTTCCTTGCTTTTAAATTCCTGTGACCCTGTAGAAAACAATGAATTCCAATCTGTATCTGACTCTTCTCAGTTACTGTTCAAAGTTTCCTCACAATAATTTTCACATTGCAAAATAGAGTTAGTGGTGGATCCTTTAAAGAGGTACTGTGAGCATTAAAATATAAATAATGGTAGTAATGATAACATTAGCCTAATACAGCCTTGTAGTTCAACAACAGTGAGTGCTACCAAGTCTCTGGGAGAATCAGATTGAAAAACAACAAAACAAAACAAAACAAACAAACAAACAAAAAACCCACAACAGTGAGTTTAGCAGAAGAAGATTAATCACACAGCCCTTCCAGGGTGGGGATTCCTAAGTGATTGGGAGGGAGATAGATTGCAAGGGCTTAAAAGAAGCTGTAGACAGTAAAGGCCTCCCACTACTCCTCAAAGCACATTGACAAGGAAAGAAAGGAGAGAAATATGTGGTATCTGGAGGGGGCAGCAGAGTCAAGTGAAAGTTCACCAGTAAAGCAACAGCTAGGAAGTCAGTGGTATGGGAGAGTTTGGGGAACTCCTCAGTGGGAAGCTGGGTGTGATAGACAGCCTGTGGAGGGGTGTTAGACTCAGTAACAGCAGCCTATCGTTATAAGAGTATCATTGGTTTGGGATTAACAAGTCCAGATTAACTGAGTACTATTTTTGTTTTTAGACTATGTTTCTTTCTAAGAAAAGAACTAAATTCATAAGAACATGCCTGATAGTAGGAAAAGAAGAGTTCAGTTGTTGAAAGGAATGTCAAGTTGTGCGAAGTTGCTGGCAATTATCATCTACGCTATCTTTGCATTGTGATCACGTATGAAGTCTGAGAAGGAGCTGGAATCTCATTTTAAAATAATTGACTGCATTTGAACCAAAAATCATTGTTTTTGTCAAAAGACCAAGAGAGGTCAAGGTTGAACTCGTTTCAAAGAATTTGCTGCAGCAAACACCTGGGCAATGCTCCTCTCCAAATGTGATGATACTATTTTGTTGCCAGTTTCCTCTTCAGTGAAATTTTATTTTAGAATGCATGCACCTTTAAGTGGGAAACATTCTGTGATGAGATAAGTAGACAAGAGTCTTGCTCGAAATGAGTGTGCAATAGGCCATAACCTCTCCCCCCAATGGCCAGAAAGCTGCCTCTGCCAAGTGTGGGTGCAGAGGTGATGAGGGTTTTGGACTGCTTCCATCAACATGGCCTGGGCAGGGCTCTCTCACCACCTGACGTTCACGAAAAGACCTGACAGGATTGAAAGGGTTGGTGTAGTTGAGGCAAATAAGGCAAGGAAGAAGGGAAGGACTGAATGTGCCAGCCTGAGATTTAAACAAAGCAGTTACAGATGGTGTGTAGAGTCCAGTTGGGAACGGGGACAGGGCTCAGTTGTAAAGTGTCTGCAGTGCAAACATAAGGACATGACTTAGGATCCCAGCAGCCCTGTAAATAGTTAGGCATGTGTGTAACCTCAGTCCTGGGGGGGGGCGGGGCAGAAAAATCTCTGCAGGTCTTTGGCCAACCAGCAGGGCCAAATTTATGAGCTTTCTGGTTCTCAAAAAATAAAGAGAACAGTAGAGGAAGAGGCAGATGCTGACCTTTGGCCTTCTCACACACATGTACATGTACCTGTACATGCATGCATACATGTACATACTTGCAAAGAAGTGAATATCTACATGAATATGTAAATTCATAGGACTACCACAGAGAGAGAGAGAGAGAGAGAGAGAGAGAGAGAGAGAGAGAGAGAGTTCTGGATTGATTATTAATGCAGTCAAGCATTACCTACACCTACAATCTTTGTTTCTTGAGATGTTAAGACAGAAAAACAGTGAGACTGTGTGTGTATATGTGTGTGTGTGTGTGTGTGTGTGTGTGTGTGTGTGTGTATAGAGAGTTAGTGTAGTTAGGTGACATTGTAGGTCTTAACAGAGATGTGAGGTTATTTTTATATTATAAATTTTTGTTCTGTATATTGCCATATGACTTATTATTACTGTCAATAAAAATCATATAAAGGTCAATGGTCACCAACTTTGCAAATTATTTTACCATGCTATTGATGAAAGATAATTCAAGAATCCTTTCACCTCTTAAGCCTTTTCATTTTATAAAAAGGAGTTAAGGAAAAGGAGTGAAATGACAGATACCTCAACAGTCATCCAGGTACTAGTGGGGATCAGAATGTGATGCAGACATAAAATAAATAGGAAAACACTTTGCCAACGTTTCACTTAAAACAACTACAAAAGAAGTAAGGTTTAAGCATATAAATAAAATTAACTTAGCTGCCTTTTACATTGTGTAAATAAAGGACCCTTAGTACTTCCTATTTTTATCCCTGAGGAATACACCCATTTGAATTGTGTAATTACTATATTTGTGATCCACATAGCACGAGGGAATTCACTATGTATTTGTACAGTATACACATTGATTAATTCAAAATTTATTTTATTTTTTGTTTTATCTTTTTTATTTTTATTTGTGTATTTGCATGCATGAGCTCACAGGCATGTGCACTCATACACATGCAGGTGCTGGGAGAGGCCAGAAGAGGGTGTCAGAGACCCGGGAGCTGGAGTTACAGAATACTGTGAGCTACCTGAGGGAGTGCTGGGAAGGGAACTCGGGTCCTCTGGAAGAACAAAATCTTGACCAGCTAAGCCATCTCTCCAGCCCCAAAGCATTTCAGTTTACTTTTATTTACTGAAGAAACGTATAGCTTACTAACTTAATTTGCAAAGTACATATTACACATACTAAATTATTACTGAGCTTGGAAAAAAAAACAAACAAGGAACATCTTCAAATGACATAGGAAGAGGGAAACTCATGGTCAAGAACAGTAGCTAGGACAATCACAGGAAAATCAAGTCAAATAGAGGTGGGAACACTCAACTCTAGCACAGGAAAGCACTAGAACATTCAAGAAACTGCAATTTCTGGCCAAGAATCATGAAGTTTCCACTTTTCTGAGGAAAACTTGAGGCTGGAGAGAAAGTTTACTAGCTAGTGTCAGGATGACGGGAAAATGTACTGTGAGAATCTTCAAACTATGACATTCTTTTACCAATCTTATGAAAGTCATTGTGGCACAGAAAACACACACACACACACACACACGCATGCACGCACACACACGCACGCGCGCGCGCACGCACGCACACACACACACACACACACACACACACACATGAGCCCTGGAAACTAGTCAGGGAAAAACCACAGCTGCCCAAATCGACCAAGGCAACTAATGAGCTATCTGATTGAAACTTTGCACTTCCACAATAAACGGCTGAAAATAATGGAATAAATTGTGTTCAATTAACTAATTACTAAATAAGTTAAAGTAAAATAACTCCTAATCATGCAAAGACCAAGAAATTCCTTACTATGAAAACGCCATCAACGGAAAAGTGGAGAAAGAAGGTAGAATAATAAGGGGAATGTGCCTACTCCACACTCTGCAGGGGTGGGGGGTGAGGTAGAGATTAGGGGAGAGTCTATAAATAGAAAAGGGGGGGAACCCCACATGAATTAGTTGGGCAGGGGAAAGTAAAACTGCATCCACAGTCATAAGAATGCAAACAGAGGAGTTCTACGAAAAAGTGAGAGAAGGTGAGTGGATCTTTCCAGGTCCAGTCTGATTGGGTTCACACCAAAGGCAAAACTCTGGAAACATCTGGAACAGGAAGCAAAACAAAACACCACAAAGTAGCTGTCATCCCTGTTCTACCAGGTGTCATCTGAAGAACAAGAAAGAATTTAAAGAGTACACAGAGGTTTGTAAAGGAGGAGCCCAAACCTGCCTTGCTAATAGTGATGTTTCGCTACTAAAACGTAATAATTTATATGCTTATAAAACGCAATCATGGATGACACAAAAACTTCAAATATTCTTACATGACAGCAGTAACAGTGCTACAAGGGGAATGTATGTTTATGAAAACAATTTGATATTCAGAATAGTGACAAACTTGGACTAAACATGCAGCAGTTCCTAACCCATGGCTGATAAAAATGACAGAATATCAGAGAATTATCACAAAAACATATGCAATTTAAATCGAGACATCAATGGCAATTTTACCGAAACTGATACTAAAGAGTAGATATTGAGCATAGCAGGGGTGATTCTATTGTAGACATTAAACCTTGTCATAGACATACTATCACAGCAGTATGAGTGTGATTCTAGTTAAATAAACTAGAATCCAAGACCAGAGTGAAGTGTGTGCAGAACTTGTATAATGTAGAGATAGGGACATTTCCCTGAGGGAAGAGGGACAGTTCAATAAACAATGTTGGGACATGTTCTCTGTATGGGAAGGAGTAAATCTAAACTTCACATAAATTCACAAGATGAAATAAACTCAAATTAAGTCCATCTCAAAAGAACTTTAAAAGTGTTAGATGAAATCTTAGTCCAACGTGTGTTGCCCATATACTCACTGGAGCATGGTTAAAGTCCCAGTGGCCAGACCCTTAAAGAAAACAGTCACACCCACCACCAGAAGCCATCAGGTGTGAAGAGCTACACTTCAGCATCTCTATCACTTACCAAAATTGAATCAAGAACAGATAAGCAATTTAAATAGACCTAAGCCCCTAATGAAATAGAAGAAGTCATCAAGAGCCTCCCAACCAAAAAAAAAAAAAAAAAAAAATCCCAGGGTCAGATGGCTTCAGTGCAGGATTCTACCAGAAATTCAAAGAAGAACTGATACCAATACTCTTCAAATTGTTCCACACAATAAAAGCAGAAGGTTCATTACCAAACTCTTTGTATGAGGCTATAATTACCTTGGTACCCAAGCCACACAAAAACAGAACTACACAACAACATCCCTCATGAACGTTGATGCAAAAATACTCAATAAAATACTGGTAAATCGAATCCAAGAAAACATCAGAGAAATCATTCACTATGACCAAGTAGGCTTCATCCCAGGGATGCAGGGATGGTTCAACATAGGAAAATCTATCAATGTGATCCACCATATAAGCAAAGTGAAAAAGAAAACCAACCACATGATCATCTCACTAGATGCCAAAAAAACCTTAGACAAAATCCAACACTCTTTCATGATAAAGGTCTTGGAGAGATCAGGGATAACAGGACATACCTAGATATAATAAAATCAATATACAACAAACCAACAGCCAACATCAGACTGAATGGAGAGAAGCGTAAGGCGATTCCTCTAAAATTAGGAACAAGACAAGGCTGCCCTCTCTCTCCATATCTCTTCAATATTGTACTTGAAGTTCTAGCTAGAGCAATAAGAAAACAAAAGGAGATCAAGGGGATCCAAATTGGAAAGGAAGAAGTCAAACTTTCACTATTTGAAGATGAGATAATAGTTTACATAAGTGACCAGAAAAACTCTACCAGGGAACTCCTACAGCTGATAAACACCTTCAGCAAATTAGCAGAATACAAGATAAACTCAAGAAAAAAAAATCAGTAGCCCTACTATATACAGCCCATAAAAGGGCTGAGAAAGAAACCAGAGAAACATCACCCTTTACAATAGCCACAAGCAACATAAAGTATCTTGGAGTAATGCTTACCAAACAAGTGAAAGACCTATATACCAAGAACTTTGTGTCTTTAAAGAAAGAAATTAAAGAAGATACCAGAAAATGGGAAGATCTCCCATGCTCTTGGATAGGTAGGATAAACATAGTAAAAATGGCAATCTTACCAAAAGCAATCTACAGATTCAATGTAATCCCCATCAAAATCCCAGCACGATTATTCACTGACCTTGAAAGGATAATAAACAACTTCATATGGATAAACAAAAGAACCAGCTAGCCAAAACAACCCTTCAGGAGGCATCACCATCCCTGACTTCAAGTTCAAAAGGATTTTGGGAGCACATTCCCCATGGAGGGATACTCCCTTAGCCTAGAGGCAGGCAGGAGGGCCTAGATCCTACTCCAAATGACTAGACAGATTTTGATGATCCCTCCTGGAAGGCATCTCCCTCCCTGTGGAGTGGGGGAATGGGATGGGAGGGAGAGGGAACTGGGATTGTTATGTAAAATAATAAAAAATAATAAATAAAAAGAAACATAAGAGAGAATGTTTTGCATTTAGTCTCATCAAAAGTTAAGCTGCTGCATGGAAGAAAAATAAAAATAAAATAAAAAAACACCATAATCAAAATTTAGTCGTGTTTCCTGTGCTATGAAGGTATTTATAGTGGCCATAAATGGTATCCAAGAGTGACAAGGAAAGAAAAGTTGAGAAGAAAGAAAGGCAGTGTGCAGTTCCTGCTGTGTGCTGGTGAACACTGGGACTCTGGCGTGGCGCACAGGAGCAGACAAGGTCTTCTGCGGAAATGAGGCTGAGCAGAACTATGATAGGGTGCTGAAGTGACTCTTCCTGGGGCTCCAGGAGGTCAGCAAAGCAAAGCAAAACAAACAAAACTCTGAAAAGCTTGGAACAGAAGCAGCCCTTCCCGCTTGAAGACCCCTGAGGCTGCCCAGGATTTTCATTTAGATCAGCCTCTCCTGCTGCTCTCCATCCATTGTCCTGTAAACTCACCTCTTCCTTTTCCCTTGTGCCCACTCTGGGACTCAGTCTCACACTATGAAGTTTGAACTCTCCCAGTTTCATACCTTTCCTCTTTCCTTGCTCCAAACAATTTCAAATTATCAACTGCCTCTCAAACACAAAGTTACTCACACACAGTAAATGTGTTTATGTTCCTTACACACATATTATATGTGCACACACACACACACACGTACGTTATCATCAGTATGTTCCTGTGTGTAAAGTCGCATGAAGTTCATTCATTTGTTCTTTGAACGTGATAATAAAAAGGAAATACCATATTATAACCTATGTAAAAAAAATGTGAAGTAAAAGTATGAGGGATTGTCCTCATTCTAACTGTTTAGGCGAATCTCTTTCTGCTATAAGAAACAGAGTCGACAAGGGATGCATCATTTAGGTGCTGGGAAACTATTTTAAAGATCAATAGCAATGCATCCAAGGAAGAAAGGATTTCTATTTAGCGACTTCTGTTTTGTTCATTTAAAGTGGGTTTTCCTCTGTGGTGCAGTGATTGAAAAAAGAATGCAATGCAACTAGATGCAAATAAAATGGTTTAAGACAATTGTAATCCATCCAATCATACAGAAGTTAATTCTAAACACTTTTTTTTCACTTCATTTTCTGGCTTATAACCAAATGGCTGAAATAAAGCCAACTTTAAATCATGTGAAATTTGTGTTGCCAAATGATTGAGTACCTCCTATTCTGTCCCATTATCCCTCTGGTTCTGAGAGGGTCCTATTTTTTTTTTTTTAATTGAGAACTGTTACCCTTTATGAAGATCAAATTTGCTAGCTGAAATGGACAAAGAGAGCTAGCTCCCTGAAGCCAGCTTGCAGCTAGGGGCTTGTGAGTTCACCTAGACTTCCCTCTGCCACCCTGACTCTCTTTGATGTATGTCTCCATAGTATTTTTATGCTAAAGTCCCTTGGTTGCCTCCACAGTATCTAAACCTTCTCTGCTTTCTAACTGCACTGGAAACAATTGCTCTGTTGTTGGCTGTCTCCGACCTTTGAAGCGCGTGGTTGAAGCTCTAGAGAAGCGGCTTTGGGAGGCAGGAGCTTGCAATGACCAACTCAGCTACCACCTAGGCACACATCCAGGGCCTTGAGTTGGCACTCCCCAACATCTACCCCATCTATGACCTGCATGAAAGGGACTCCCTCCTGAGGCCTTGAACCTGACCAACAATACATTACAAAATGAATATTTGCAAGTAAAGCTGTTTGGACAAAAGTGTATACTGCATGATACAAACAACATCTCCCAATGCTACTGAGACAAATGAAGAGACGATTGAGAGGCTGGAAAGGCAGAGGAGCAAAGTGGGTTTTTGATGTCTATTTGCTTGTTTGCTTAATATTAATATTCATATATATTTATTCTTTTTATGTCTTTTAAAATTTTCCTGTATGTGTGACACAAGAGTGGGTATGAAAGGACTGGGAAATAACTGGGATTGGGGTACATGATGTGAAACTCCCAAAGAATCAATGAAAAAAGTCTTAAAAAAGAATATAATAGTGCTTTCTATTTCCTAAATGAAAATGCCTACATTTAGAATTCCGCCACTGAACTTATGCTACACATGCTCATCACTACCACCAAGACTACAACCACTTTAACTTATGATGCCGTGAATAAATAGATGGACTTGTTAATACACTTGCTTGAAATAGCATATTTAATTACTTTGGTGTGTGACCTGCTAATGTCCTGACCTGGAAGAACATACTTAGTTACTTTGAGGGTGTTTATTTTAAAATATCAAGGTAAAGCAGTCACATTGCAATTTATTTAGAATTTTCCAGAATTGCTGGTGATAATATATGAAATATCCTCCAATTTACTAAAGCTATCATTCTATAAGATTATCTACAAAGTTAGACTCAATGCCACATCAAATATTCAGCTAATCTTAAAATCTCTTTGAAAGTAGAATATTGTTCTCTCCCTCATCTTCCTCTCCTTCCATTTTTTAAAAGTAAATATTAGTATGGCTTATCAATGATTCTCACACAAGACTAATCAGTCATGCTTTGGCCCATTCCTTCTCAATCAGTTTTAGGGACATCAGTTGTTGGGACTGAGACCTGAATTGAGATTCATAGGATCTTAATATCTGTGTTTCCCCCATTACCTGAGTGGGTGAGAAGGGGAAGTAATGATTCCAAAGGCAGAGTGTGGTGCCAATAAAATCTTGGAGATTTCTAACAACCCATTGTTCAAGAGTCATGGCAAGGCTCCTGGCATTGCTGTAGGTTCATTCCTCAGGTAGATGTAGTACAAGCAGAAACTATACACACCATGATTAAGAGCCAGAAGGAGTCTCGGGAAGAAATTAAGAGTCAATGGAGACTTTTCTTTTTTTTTCTTTTTTTTAATGGTTTTTCAAGACAGGGTTGGAGCTCACTCTGTAGACCAGGCTGGCTTTAAACTCACAGAGATCACCTGCTTCTGCCTCCTGAGTGCTGAGATTAAAGGTGTGTGCCACCAATGCTCAGCAGAGGCAATGGAGACTTAAACAGATGTGACCATGGCAATACTTGCATATTAATCTTCAACAGTCAAAGCACAGTTGTTTTTTTTTTTGTTTGTTTGTTTGTTTTTGTTTTTGTTTTTTTTTTTTTTTGTTTTCCCATTGAGGTAGTGCTATTAAATTATCAGAACCTCACCAAAGAAGACGGTGAGCAATCGAATGATTTGCAAGAAATTGAGAAATATCCAGAAGGTAAGATGAAGACCTGACATTGATCAGAAATGGAAGAGAGGATAGAGAGGTACTGATCACTCCCAGAGATCCAGCTTTAGGGAAAAGAAAGTGCAAATGACCATGACAGGAAGGGGTTCATGAAAAGCTGTTCCTTTGGAGAATGCTAGCATGGGAAGTAATGGGCTAATTATCAGCAACTGTAGACTGTAGGTACTATAATGATGCAGACAATCCTCTATGAAAGGGTTGGGTAGGTGGTTGGAGCTTAAGGTAAAAACAAACAAACAAACAAAAAAAATGAGCTGTAATTTTGCATATAAAGCCATAAATGGGAAGGAAATTGATTAGGGAGAGACAGTGGAGTAAGCCCAAGAATGTTTTATTAGAAAAGTTCACAATGGGGCCAAGAAATGAAGATGCAAATTAGACTAGCAAAGTCACAAAACAGAAGGCTGCTTTTTCAACCAAGTAATCAGCATGAACCAAATGTTTTTCACAAATAGAACTAGTGTGACTTATTACAGGAAAATATGTCTACATGTTTGTATAATTCCATCATATGTGTGAGTAGATTCACATTAGTGTGTTATGATATACAGAAAACCTCATGTCCATATATAAAGCAAATGGTATCAGGGAAATGCAAATCAAAACAACTCTGAGATACCATCTTATTCCTGCCAGAATGGCTAAAATTAGAAACACCAATTACAACTTATGCTGGAGAGGATGTGGAGACAGAGGAACACTCCTCCACTGCTAGTAGGAGTGCAAACTTGTACAGCCATTTTGGAGATCAGTATGGCAGTTCCTCAGGGAAATGGGAATCAATCTACCACAGGATCTGGCAATCCCCCTCTTAGGCATATACCCAAATGATCCACATCCATGCAACAAGGACATGTGCTCAATTATGTTCATAGTACCATTATTTGTAAAAGCAAGAACCTGGAAGCAACCTAGATGCCCCTCAACTGAAGAATGGATAAAGAAGATGAGGCACATCTACACAATGGAATACTACTCTGCGGACAAAAACCAATGGAATATTGAAATTCACAGGCAAGTGAATGACACTTGAAGACACCATTCTGAATGAGGTAACCCTGTCACAAAAAGAGGAACATGGTATGTACTCACTCATATATGGATTTTAGACCTAGAGCAAAGGATCACCAGCCTATAATTCACACCGCCAGAGAAACTAGGATACAAGGAGGATTCTAAGAGATTCATATACGTCCCTCACAGAAGGGGGGAAGGGACAAGATCTCCAGAGCACACTACAGGGCAGTGAATGGAGAGAGAAAGAGAAAGGGGAGGAGAGGAAAGCATGTGTGACTAGGAAGATTGAGTCAGGGTAGGAATAGAAGACAGAAGAGAGAAAGAGTGTGTGTGTAAGAGAGAGAGAACGAACATAAAAGAGGAAGCCATTCATTATTGGTTTGAAGAGAACATTGAACCTAAAGAAAGGTCTAGAGACCTACAAGACTGCCACCAACTAATAATTTGAGCAACAGTGGAAAGGCTACCGTAAATGCCCTGCCAGGATAGTGAGATCAACAACTAACTTATCCACCATCATGGAGCCCTCATCTAGTACCTGTTGGAAATAGAAGCAGACACCCACATCTAAACACTGAGCCAAACTAGAATCCAGATGCAGAGGAGAGGACAAGACCAGGCTGCAGAAACACACACAGACAGCTGGCTGAACAAGGAGGAGCTAATGGCCCCCAGACTGATAGCTGGGAATCCAGCATGGGACTGACCCAGACCCCCTGAACATGGGTCTCATTTAGAAGGCCTGGGCAGTCTAAGGAACCTCTGGCAGTGGAACCAGGATGTATCCCTGGTGCCCAAATGGACTTTAGGAGCACATTCCTCATGGAGGGTTATTCCCTTAACCTAGAGACAGGAGGGAGGGCCTAGATTCTACTCCAAATGATTTTGATGATTCCTCCTGGAAGGCATCACCCTCCCTGTGGAGTGGGGAAGGGATGGGATGGGATGGGGGATTGGAGGCATGGAAGGGAGGGAGAGGAAACTGGGATCAATATGTAAAATAAGAAGAATGCGCACACACACATTATATATATATATATATATATATATATATATATATATATATATACACACACACACATGTATGTATGTATGAAAAAGAGTTAGTAGAGATCTGGTGGATGGGAGAGAAAGTGGTCCAGTGGAACAAGGCAAGACAGAGAAAAACTTCTAACTACAGCCCATCCCAACATCTGCCCCATCTTTGACCTGATAGAGGATGTGAAGAGATAGGTCCTCCAAA
This sequence comes from Phodopus roborovskii, assembly GCF_943737965.1. NCBI lineage: Eukaryota > Metazoa > Chordata > Mammalia > Rodentia > Cricetidae > Phodopus > Phodopus roborovskii. Next base: position 65,938 of record NW_026125023.1, read on the forward strand.
TCCATAGCTGCAGGACCCCCATGAGTTGGGTCAACAACTGGATATCCAAGAGGATTTTGAGTGTGGGTCCAGCCTTAAAGGTGTGCCAAAGCCTTGAGCCAGGTGTGCTACACATCAGGCTTGGGCCAGACAAACAAGCCAACACAATGGAAATTTGTAAATAAAGCTGTGTGAACAAAAGTGTATACCGTGTGAGACACAACAGACCTCAAGACCATTACGACAAATGAATATGTGATGGAGAGGCAGGAAAGATGAGGAGTGATTTTTAAAATTATTTTTACTTCATTTTGTTGGGGCGGGGAGGCTATAGGAGAGGAGGGAGGGCAGAAATGGAGGGACTGGGAAGTGAGTGGAATTGGCTGCTTGTTGTAAAATTCCAGAAGAATCAATAAAAAGATTTATGTTTAAAAAAAAAGGAATGGTCCTGTCAATGGCCAGACAATTTTCTTTTCTGCAACTCTTTCCTACTTATAGATTCAGGGAGGGGGCAATTATTGCCTTCAGCTGAATACCTCTAGTGACCCCAGTAGGTTCCAATGGAAAGTTCCAATCTAATGGTCACACAGATGGCCCTGGTTAAATTACATGGGTCACAAAACAAAACCAAAAGTCACAGCCTTGTGAAAAGGACTGGTGGAGATGAGGGGGTGTTGACATGGACAGGAATGAGATAAGAGAAATTAGAGGAAGAAAATAATCAGAGCACATTATAGTGTGTACGATTTTGCCAAATGACAAAAGTTTGTTAACAGTGGCAGAAAGAGATCCTATGAATTCTAGAGAGATCCGTCTGAAATTTTCAAAATGTGTTGGGAGTTCTCCGTGTTTTGCTAGCTAGCAATGGTAATGCTATGATGCAAGATAGGATTATCCCTAAAATAGCGTGAAGTTGGTCTTTAAGAAGGCATGGTCCAACATGAAATGAAAATGACTTAAAAAAAGAAGTCATCTCTCTACTTAGCTCAGTTACCCTGTGAAGATGAAAGCTTTGTAATACTGAAGTAAAGGGAAGGCATCTCTATGGTGAGCTACAAAGTACAACGTATAATAAATCCTTGGGAAGGGTTTAAGTTTGCTTGAGAATCCTAACACGTCAACCGCAGATCATACTGGCTTTATATTATATCGACATGACTTATTGAAAACTTATGTACTTCAAACTAGCAGAGTGTTCATTCCTTTACAAATTAGTTTGCATGTTCCAAGGGTTATGGTGTTATTCCCCCAAGCCCTACAAGTCTTGTACGTATGCAAAGGGGCAGGCGTGGAGAAAATCGTGGTGATTCTTCCAGTATGCCGACTTTACAAGGGACTGAGTGCTTCTTGTCTTCTGTTTTTACCCAGAGGTATGGTGTAGTGGGATATTCAACATCCCACTACAGTATGGAAGTCATTACTGTGCTCAACTGTTACACCAGATTACCCTGACACTCGAGTGTGGAGTGTGCCAGAGAAGAAAGGTTGAGCATGTAATTTTTTTCTGGGCCATTCTCCTAAATTCCCTTTTCCAAGCGATGAAGCAGATTCCATGAGGCCACTTGGCTAAGGAAGTAAAGAAACTCCAGCAGAATTCTCCTTTTATTATCCACACATATTATTTGTACAGAATAATGGGTTTTGTCATAACGTTTACATACATGTAGACAGTATTTCTCAATAAACATCAACTTTAAAGTATATTTGAGTACAGTTTACCCAAAGGTCCCCACATGACTCAAAAGTAAAAAGGGGTCTGATGGAATATATACAAACGTTATAAAGACATAATTAAGAATATAGATTCCAGCTTCTGTTTTCTACTCTGAAGCCCCTAGCTTCTCCACTTAGCCTGTCATTATACATCCCAGTCAGGGATACTTATATTACTATGGTCTCAGATTCTTTGCTACGTCTCCCATGGAAGTACTGGACAGGTTCACTTTTTAAATCTATTTTTGTTACTTTTATTTTTAAATTATGTGTGTGTATGAGTATAGACACATGTGTGTGAATGCAATGCCCGTGGAGGCCAGAGGAAAACTCAGTTGCCTGATGTGGATGCTTAGAAGTGAACTCAGGTCTTCTGAAAGAATAGTATGCACTCTTAACTGAAACCATTTCTCTATCATTTTTCTAGCCCTGAAATATATGTGTGTGTGCATACATCTCTCTCTCTCTCTGTGTGTGTGTGTGTGTGTGTAGATATATAGATGTGTGTAGAATATCATGGTGATATATATGTATACATATACATATGTGTGTTGTATATGCTATGAATATGTTTTTTCCCGCCAGTCTGGTCCCACCACCATGCCAGCCCCAAATAACACACTGAGATGCTGTATTTGATATTACACTGTTGGTCAGTTACTAGATTCTTATCAGCTAGCTCTGTCTTAATTATTAACCCATTTCTATTAATCTAAGTGTTTCCACGTGGTCTCATCTTACCGGAGAGTGGGGTCGGCATTCTGCTCTCTCCAGTCTCTCCATGCTGACTCCTCCCTACTACGTCCTATCTCCTCCTCGTCTCCTAGTCCCGCCTATCTTCCTTTCCTATTGGCCAACAGTGCTTTACTCATTAACCAATAAGAGAAACATATTTACAGGATGACATCTCCCATCACGTGTATATAAATATATGAAAGTTAATTTGCAGTCAACATACAGAGGGTGTAATGGAAGTCTAAGACAGTTTAGGTGGGTGCTGGGATCCCAGAGCTGGACCCCAGGGTGGCGTAGGAGCTCAGGCTTCAGATCCCTTTCACAACACGGTTTACCCCATGTCACATCTTCCCTCATGCTGTATGTCTGTACGCAGGTTTCACATGTCGAGCAGAAATGGCATTATTTGAGGAGAGGTTAAAGGTGGAAGGAAATACAAACCAAGTACAATGATACATAACGTACAGGAAAAGTAATAAACTCTATTATTTGTACAACTAATATTAATATCAAAGATGGATTGTGTTTACACACACAAAGACTTTCACCTCAACATCTTTGTTCAGGAGCTGTGCCGTCTTCTTGCTCTGGGCTGCCAACGTTCAGTGAGTCAACAACTCCTAACACTTAGAAAGCCAGTCTCTAACAGCGTTTCCCATTTGGATGACCATAGGCTTAACTGCCTCGGCATGTTGAATGTGTGTGAGACGGGGAAGCCAAGGGAGGGAGTATGAAAAGGAGGAAGGAACCAGCCGGAACAGACAAGAGAAGACAACGGAACCGAACAGGAGAGAAATACACGACACACAAATGCTACATGATGCCAGTCATTTCATGCAGCCGCCGCACTGGACAAATCATTTTTAGAGGAGCATTTTGTTTTTGTCTTCAGTCAACAAACATAGCTTACAAGTTTTAACTCAGATACCACCAAAAGGAGTTACTGTCATTTACGATTAGCCCTGGCTCGGTTTTCTTTATATCATGTAAAATTAGGAATCATTCCTAGGGGAAGATACACGGAGTAAATGACACATTCAAATTCCATTCTTTAGTTCAACTCTCAAGACTTATTTTCATATTAAAATTTTGTGATGAAAAATTTATGCTTTAATGAGTTTGGATACATTTCTAAAAATCTTAAGATATACAAAATTATAAGGAAGACACAAAAATAGAGGAACATTTCCAATTAATAAGACCAAAGAGCTTTTTTATTATTCAAGTCCTCACACAAGTGCTCCTAGAGTAATTGAAAATATAATTGGGTTAAAACCAAATGAACCTAATTGAATGGTATAACTGTGACCTTTTACCTTTATTATCATGGTAATTTACTAAACCAATTAAAATTTTAAAATGAAATTTCCTGATGAAAAGTAAAACCAAACCCAATTTCATACAATCTCACTTTTGTGCAAAACAAGGCATGTAATTTAAATTTTTTTTAAAAAAATTAGTTATCATTACCTAATTTTGTAAAAATATCACTGCTAAAGTGCAATAAAATACATTCAAATTTTCTTTGTCAAATTTCTGGGAGGCATGTTTTTACAGTGAATAGATAATTGTTTACTACATATAGTGTATATGACTATGTGTATAGCTTTGAGATACAATCCATCATGCTTCCCATTAATTTCATCAGGAGAATGCTTAGCACATAGTCTTAAAGGGTTTAGGTGAAGTTTTAAAACCAAGTAAACATCAAGGAATAAAGGCTTTTTTATTTTTTTCTGTTAGTGTTACCCATTTCCGCTCCTGAAAAATAAAAACCCCGAGTTAAGTCCAGCACACACTGCTCCTGACTCTTCCTTTTAGGATAGTTGTTGAAAGTAAAATAACCAGTCAGCCTTATCTTAGGTGAGACTGTTGGGAGCTTAGGAACAAAACAAAGCTCCCTCTCCTCTCTCCCTCTCTCTCCCTCGATGAGATAGGTTCATTTCATATTTGTGTAATACCCTGGAAGAAATTAGGTTTCAATAAAGTCCATTTTTGTCCCTGCATGTAGCAATGAATATCACACCCAGCAGGGTACAGTGGCACCTGGCAGTCCAGACCCCAGAGTAGCACAAACCATCTGGGGGTAATTATAACAAGGTATTCTTTAAGGGCCAGATGGGACCAAGGAACAGAAGCGCCTGCCCCTCCCCCGCCATTCACGACATAATTCCTTTCAATGATATACTTAATCCCCCCCACCAGCTACGCTTTTCAGATTGCTGTTGTCACTGTTCCTTTATGTTAATTCAGTAGCAAGACGGAGAGAAAGAGGGGGGAGAGAGAATACAAGAAAAAAAGGGGTGGGGGGGAGAGAGGAGGGGGGTGGATGGGAGGGGAAGCCACCAGTGCCGCTAGGGACCAAAAGAAATTATTCATCCCTAAATTGTTTCCACCACAGCAAGTACAGTAACAATTTTTTTTTTTTTTTAAGTGGGGGTTGGTGGTGAAATTATCCTAAAGAAGGGCCAGTGTGACAGCCCTGTGTGGCACCAGCTGAGGTTTACTCAGCCACCTGTTAGCTAGAAAGCTCTCTCTCTCTGCACTCGCTTAGGATGCATTTAACCAGTTTAAAGGGTCTTTATTGACGGGCCGGCCACCTCCATTCAGCAGCCCGAGCCGTGGGCCTGCTTTGTGGTCATCTGTGGCACACAAGCCTTAATTCAATTATGTCGTAAGCCTACCCAGTCTGCACCGCTGGCCTTTCACTCTGGTACCATTTGTCTTCTGCGCTCTAAAGAATTTTATTTTAAAGAGGGAGAGGCACCCGACAACAGTTGTCTTTCTTTCTCATTTAAGGTTTGTGCTGCAGGTGCGCCTTTACCTTCCAGAGGCATTCTTCTTCGAGTGATGTTTCAGGCTCGAGCACATGGGTCATTGTTTGGTAACGGGGCTCTCTCCTCGCATTCTGATTTTCATTTATTTATTTATTTTTTTATTAATTTGGTGCTCTAGGTTCAGAATCTCCACAAAACCGAGTCTCCAAATTTGCATGTTAAAAAAAATGGAAAGAAAGAAACACAAAAGGAAAAAAAAGATGAAAATGATAGCCATTAGCCTTGTTTTTCCATGTCCCTTACCTAAAAGGAAGATTATATATATATATATATATATATATATATATATATATATATATTAGAAAAGGATGTGGTTTTGATTTTCTTGCATGTCTGGCATGCTACTACATACAGGGCCCGTCGACTGCTACAACGGTTTCCTGAAAAAGTTGAATTTCCATATGAGTTATTGCATATCTTGAATCTGTTCATACTGTTTACATTTTTGGAATTTCCAACTGTGTCTTGCATTGGAGCGATGTGCATCTTGTCAGCTGTTTGGCGTTTTCCTAGTCCTTTACGGACAGCTGAAATATAAAGATGGGTTTCTCAGAGTTTTTTATTAACATTTTATTTTTACTTTTAGAAAGGATGTCTATCCCAAACTGGCCTCAAACTTTGTAGATAAGCAAGAATGGCCTTGGAATTCTGAGCCTCCTGGTTCACCTGAATGTGAATGGTTATAGGTGATCAACACAATGCCTTGTTTATGTAATCCTGGGGAAATGAATAGGGGGCTTTGTGTATACTAGGTGAGTAAATTACCAACTGAGCTACAACCCCAGCTTCGGTATTATTTTCATGTGTTTGTGTGTGTGTGTGCGCGCGCGTGTGTGTGTGTGTGTGTGTGTGTGTACTTGTGTGAATGTGGGACAAGAAGTTCCCATTTGGTATCTTCCCTTATTACTCCTCATCTTTTATTTTTGAGACAGGGTTTCCTCACTGAACCTGGAGTTCACCAGCTTGGCTAAACTGAAAACCTACCTGTCTGTTCTGTCCCAGTGACTGGGGTTATAGACACACACTGTCCTCCCCAGTTTTACATGGATACTGGGGATCCATATTAGGTCACTTATGCAGCAAGTTCTTTACTCCCTGACCATCTCCCCACTCCATGTTTATGTATTTTGATTGCTAGTGTGTCCCTTTTCATGTCTATATGGTAGCTAGAAACAATAAAAATTAAATAGTGCTCCAAGGGAAAGATACAGATAAGGAAATTCTAAAGAATCTGGAGGACATGGAAATACTGGAGTGTGTGGGAGGGGGTGGTAAAAAAAAAAAAAAAAAAGAGTAGGAAACTGAAAAGAAAAAAAAAAAACCTCACAAGTATATTATCACCTTATTTCTCCTTTGCCTTTGATACCAGGAAAACTTCAGCTAGCTGAAAGAGAAAGACACTGAGACAATGATAAATTTCATCTCCAGGTGAAAGTTCCTGGGCATTCTATCTGTCCTTACAATAGACAGTAGAGAATTATAGATTCTATTCTATAGCAGTATTTTTTTTTTTTTTTTTTTTGGTAACACCTGGTTTTGAGATTGGAATAAGGAGGCATTTAGCAGCAAATATGCTAATATTTTTATACTTTCAAAAAGAGGACTGGCTGGGTGGGATGGCTCAATGATTAAAATGCTGGCTGGACAAACATTGATCCCAGTTTAGATCCCAAACACCCACATAAATGTCCAGGTGTGACCTGTGCTAGCGATGCCCGTTGTTATCGTTCTGCATGGCTGAGGTAGAGACTGGCAGATCCCAAGGGCTTGTTGACCAGACAGACTAGCTGAAATAGCAAGTATTACAACCAGTAGATACCCTGCCTCAAAACATAAGGTGGATATCAACAGGAGAAGACATCCAAAATCAATCTCTGCCTTCAGCACTTGCACATGCACACACACAACCACGTAACACACACACACACACACAAGAAATAAGGAAAGAATGAGGATGTTGGTCCAATTTTTTAGAGCTCATGTGAAATGCCAGGAGAAAGATGGATTCCTAGGCTCTTGGGCCAGTCAGTATCGTCTCACTGCTGAGCTCCCTACCTCGAAGATGATGGACCGCACGCATCCCTGAGTATGATACCCGAGGTTGCCCTCCAGACTTCACGTGCATATATACATTTGCACACACAGGATGAACATAAATGTACACACACTTAGAAAAATAGAGAGGAATAAAACAGTGATGGTTAGTAGAGTGATCCAGTGAAGATGTGAAAAAAATGGAGGTGAGGAAGAGTGTGCTTGTTCACAGGAGTGTGTGTCTGTGTTTATTCTGGCAGGCTGGAAAGTGTGTGCGGGTGTTGATTGCGTGTATATAAATGAAAATTTGTGTGTGTTACACATAGAGTGGGAAGGGCTAAACCAATAGATTACTTCCAGGTACCAGTGACAATGAATTAATATATTAATATTGGATCTACTGCTTATTGACATCCGTGTAAACTGGATCATTCCATACTTAATACCCCTGAAGCATAATGGTCCACAAAAAATAATAATAAATAAAATAATAAATAAATAAAGATAAACCTAGAAAACTCAGTAATCTACCCAAGGTCACTTAGAATACAAAGGTATCTGAGCCCTGAAAGTGCTGTTAACCACAATATCATACAGAAAAACAGACACTTAGTAAGAGTTAAGCTTATGACTAGCAGTCACTGTTAAGTTCTTTTTCTTTTCCAGTTACTCTGATCATCCCTGGGAGCAGTTGTAAGGTCTGGAAATCATTAGTAGGGCTTCTACATAGACATAATGGGAGGAGATGATTATCTGTGGCTCTGAATTGCACAAGCCTCTCCCGCACTGTGTGAAACGCTACCTGACATAAAATAACCTGCTACCACTGCTGAAATAGAAATGTCCTTTTATAGTGAGTCTCTTGATTGCATGTAAGTACACTGTACTTGGAACACAAGTAGGGCCTTCTACAGATGCTGGAAGAAAAAAAAAACGTTTAGTAAATGAGAGAGCAACATGTTATATGTAATTAATTACATAGTCTTTTTAACACGTATTCATGGGGGGGGGGCTAAGTTACAGAAATAGAGTTTCTTAAAGGGTTTAGAAAGAGGGAATACGTGGACATTGAGGAAGGGTGTTCTAAATGAAATACGCAAGGTGGGCACTCAGGGTGGCTTAAAGGAATGTGTGGGCAAACCATGAAAGAGGACCAAGGGTTGGAGGAGACCAAGGGAGTTGAAGAAGACCAGTGATCAATTCATTCATTCATTCATTCTTCCTTCTTTCCTTCCTTCCTTCCTTCTCTCCCTTCCTCTCCCCTTCCCTCCCTTCATTTATTCCTCCCACGTACATCTTATCCTTGGGTGAGCTCTCTGACAGTCTCACAGACTCCAGGGAACTCCTGAGCACTTACTCCTAGGAGCAGCCTTATCTACAGAGATGCCAGCAAGTGGAGCAGACTGCCGCACAGACTTGACCCTTCCCATTGTCCACACATTGTCGCCCTTTCTTGCTTAAGTGAAAAGCGTCCCGCCGTCTGTCTGAAGGCTCTTCCGCGCAGCTTGTTTTCCTCTAGTTTCACTCACACACTCAGCATGAAGGTGTTGTAACCACACAGCCAACAGGGAAGAGTGCTGCATACTACTCACTGTGAGACAGGCGTCCTGCAGCATACCCACACATTGTCTTCTTCGAAACACAGAGGAGGAGGATGCTTACTGCTATCTCCTTCCAAGTGAGGAGCCGAGAGCCAGGTGACCAGAAGTGCACTCGGAGCAACTGTGCCCAGAAGGCTGCCCATATTCAATACTCAGTGCTTAGCAAACTGACTTATAAAACCCACTAAACCCTCAGTATTTCTCAGAATTATGTTAAGACCGGGAAAGCCCCCAGAATGAATTAACAGCACAAAGGACACCCTTATTTCTGCTGATGTCATCTGGAAATCCTTATAACAATCTATTCAACGGACAAGAGTTAGGACAAGAAACAAAACGTGGATTTGGAGGGCACAGATCTCAGCAGGTGAACCTTCACCTGGGGCGGGGGGACACTTCTTCCTGCTTCTGATTGGAATTTACAGGGCACAGCTAAAGTCCTCCCCTGAGCAGGTCTTTGAAAGTCTCACGGAAGAGATGATTAAGTCTCACCTCCAAGGACTCCTCTCTGCACTTTATCTTATCTGCTTAGTGGTATGATTGGCTCTAGATTTGGCCCATTCTCTGCCCCAGGCCTCAGTCTGATCTTTTCACATTGCCCTCCTGTCTATAATGCCTTCAGTTCCCCGGCTGATCCTGAGCCCCAACGTTTTACTGTTTGAGAACCCTCATCCAGATCTTTTACTTCTTTTTTCTTTAAGTTCCCTTAGAAATCATTGCTCCAATGGTTCCCTGCATACGCTGATAGTACCACTTTCTTCCTCACCATCACAGCTAAACTCTGTGTCAAGTTGACCTGCTGAACTCTCCTGTTCAGGTAGAGTAGCGACAGGTTCTGCCATGTTCTCGTGGAAGGGCATGATCGATGGTGGCTCAGTGAACAGAATGGCTTGTTGGATTTGACTGCTCTTCAAGCAAGGGGGCAAGGATTGACCAGTGGGAGAACCTGGGGACAGTGTCAGGGTGGAAATGAAGTCCTATCAGATAGAGAGTTCTGTCAGGCTGAGGAATTCCACTGAGCTGATATCTTATCTGAGTCACCTCCATTTGTGACTATTTTAACCCTGACATTTAAGGAGGCTAGCCAGGACAGTGACAAACAGGGTATTGCCCAGATATCTTTTAGTACCTGTCAGCATTCCCAGATTGAATTTCCCACCCTAGAGGCTCCGCTTTTTGCTGGGAAATGCCTGCATGACATCTTCCAGTCACTGCAAATGTAGCCCACCCTGGTGCAGTACTCAAACAACTGGTTTCAATTCTCCTAGTCTGTATATCCTGCAGAATGAGGTCATATCTTTAAGCCTCCAAGCTTATAATCCAGCAGTTACATAAAAATGCCCTCATTTTCTGCAGCCCAGTTTTATTATCTTTACAACACAAAGGGTACTTGTCATTTTGCCCATCGGATTTCTTCTGTACCACCATGTCCTTAGGGAATAACCCACTCCTTGAGTAAATTCAACTATAGGTCAAGTTAGAATTTGAATTTTGAACAAACTCTCTCTCTCTCTCTCTCTCTCTCTCTCTCTCTCATACACATAGAAACCCTTTGGAACCTACTATCACTAATGCTAACATGAAGACATCTTATGACTTTTGGCAGGTTACTTACTTATCCTTCTGCCTGGGTTTCCTTATCTACAGGTGTGATGATAAGGAGAGTGCCTACCTCATTACCTTTCCTTGCAGATGAAAGATGTCAGTGTGGGAAGGACACTTAGAACAAGGCCAGACACATAGAAAGTGCTAACACATTGCCTTGTGAGTCCCAGTTCGGCTGTTAAGAGCCTTGAAGTCGCTCTGTTTCTGCCCAGCATGAAGCCAGGCTGGGTAACTTTTTCCTTTCAGGTGTCTAGCTTACTCCGATTTCTTTCCAAAGGGAAAAGAAATCATCTGAAGTCGGTCGAGTCAGCCAGAAAACCCCAACGGCTTGCTCCTTTTACACACTGCAGGTCTTTTCTCCTCAGTGTTTATTAGACCCCAAAGGGCAATAACCCTATACCGTTAATGTTGCCATCATCGAGAGCACGAAAAGTGGTGCCTTGTATGCAGAAGTATGAGTTTCGGTGACTGTAAGAGCAGCCACGTGAGTACAGACATCACTGTTGTCTTTCGGTAGGGCTTTACTGCAGTTTTTCCTTAACTGTACAAGTTAGGTCTAAGAGAGACTCAGGATGCCCTTGTAGTCCGAGCAGTAGCCACCACCAATCATTCGCCTTCCTAGGGAGGAAGCTTTGGTGAAGATACTCAGCCTGCACTCTTACAGTGGACCACCTGTGGAACTCCTGTAAATAGCCCAGTCCTGGTGTTTTTGGCTACAGAGTGGACAAGATGGAAACGCTTCTTATTGGGGAATTAGAGCCCAGCAGATTGTCTAGTCATAGTAGACACTCTACTCAGCAAGAGAACAAATCATGCAGTCACAGTAGACACTCCACTCGGTTACTGGTTTTATACTTAAAAGCTTTCTTTGAAAGTGTTACTTCTTCAACAGAATGAAAAGGAAATTAAACTTTTAATGAAAAGAAGCCATTTATAGGAATATGTAATTTGACCCCCCCCCCAAGACACATGAAAATAAATATTACTAGTTAAAGGGAAACTTCAAGTAAAGGAGACAGGAAACATAAAAAATTTTGGTTGTAGCTTTTTGAATGATAGCATTTTATTATAAACGTAGAATTAAATGCATTTTAATTTCCCTGCCATCATTATTGATTCAGTACCTAAGATTTTATTTGCATATTATTTCATGTTATACTCTGTGAGATGTCTAGGAGTATCTGCAGGGAAATATTTGTTGAGAACAGCTCATTTTCCATTGGGTTTAGGAACATATTTTGATAATGGAGCAATTTTTAAATAAACTTTCTTTTATCTTTTGGCTTGTTTGAATAGCTTGGCTATATTATTCCTAAGTGATAGATGTCCAATAAATACATGAGAAATTGGAAAATTAATAAATACAAACAATAATTTACAATGTAGTACAAGGCCTGGGCAGTCTATGGAGCCTCTGGCAGTGGAGACAGTATTTATCCCTAGTTCATGAATGGACTTTGGGAGCCCATTCCCCATGGAGGGACACTCAGTCTAGTACATAGGGGAGGGCCTAGGCCCTTCCCCAAATGACTTGACAGACTTTGCTGACCCCCCATGGAAGGTCTCACCCTCCCTAGGGAGTAGATAGGGGATGGGATGAGATGGAGACTGATGGTGGGGGGAGGGGAGGATGGGAGGGAGAGGGAACTGGGATTGATATGAAAGATAAGACTGTTCTAATTTAAAGAAAAATTATTTTTTAAATGAATAAGATTTTAAAGGAAAAACATTAAAATACTTCACAGAATTTGACTTGAATGGCTCTGGGATAGGAACACTAGCTCCTTGCTTCGTGTCTGGATGCTGTCTGACTACTCCTCCTAAGGCAGTACTAATAAGGTCATGGGTGCATCAGAAGTTTGCTTCCCAGAATCCCATGTGAGAGAAACCTTACTGGGTTGGGATCAAAGAAAGAAAAGTAAAGCATAATCTCAACATCCAATCTGAAACTTTTTAGCCTGTTAATGCTCTCAGTTCCCCTCAGAAGAAAGTTACTATCTGTTATGTCAACAGAAATTCAATTTTTTTTTAAATGAAGTTTTGGGTCAATAATACAGAATAAATCTCTCTCTCTCCGTGTCTTTTACCCCTCAACATAGCCATATCTATACTTTCAAAGTTTTTTGTTAATTATATATTAATTATTTACACGTGTAAATATTTAAATAGCAAACACAGATATCAACCATGAAATCATGATCATTCCATTTTAAAATTCTATAAACATATTTCTGATGTAACCGCTGTAGTCATACTATTGATTAAAATCAAATTTTATTTGAAGCATACCAAAGTACATACAATTTAGGGTGTCATTACTTAAATATAGCTTTAGTTGCCTCTTCCCCCATACTAAGTTCTTAAGAAGTTATTCTGACAACCATAGACGCTCTGGGTATGAAACATTTCCTTTCTTGCTCTACTGTAACTATCAAGCTATAGGCCTCTTCTGAGGTCACCTCCTACTGTTTCACAGCTTTGTTCAAACATGAATGTTTCTGTCATATACTATATTCCTAATTGGACTGCCATCTTTGGGAGTTAAACTGGCCTCCAGGTTCTTTCTATCTCAGCCTTCATAGCCACACACCCAACATCATAGCCATACACCCAACATCATAGCTACATTCCCTGCTACACACCTATAAGGAGTAAGGTTTTTCCTCCGGCCGCTGGTCTTGTCCCGCTCCCACTTAACACACAGAGACTCTGTATTAGATATAACACTGTTGGCCAGGTACTTGTTTCTTGTCGGCTAGCTCTGTCTTAAGTATTAACCCACTTCTGTTAATCTAAGTATTTCCACGTGGTTTTATCTTACCGGAGAAGGGCTGGCATTGTGCTCTCCCTGGTCTCTACATGCTGACTCCTCCTTACTGCTTCCTCAAATCCTCCTTGTCTCCCTAGTCCTGCCTATCTTGCTTTCCTATTGGCCAACAGTGCTTTTATCATGAACCAGTATGAGAAACATATTTATCATGAACCAGTATGAGAAACATATTTACAGAATGACATCTCCCATCACACACCCAACATCATGGCCACACACCCTGCCACATACCCAACGTCATAGCCATACACTCAATACCCCAATGTAGTCAAACTGGGTGGTCCTTGACTTACACATTTCTGTATTTGAATTTCTTGGTGCTTGCTTTATTTATTTTCACCATGAATTACTCTTGTTGAATATATTTTTGTCATTTTCCCACACATCTACCATTTGAAATCTTACCTATTTACCAAGGCTCACACGGGAAATCTCCTTGACATCCTTAATTAAGTACTGCATCATCTCCTATGATTTAAAGCACATTTAATATCCCTTTAACATACTGCTGTCGGGCATTGTGGTTCAGATACTTGCCTTATTTCGAGTTCATGTTTGCCTCTGTCCACCGCATCACCTGACAACATTACAATCACAGGAACCTCCTAAACTGTGTATTTGTAGGTACCCACCTGTCATTTCGAAAAGAACTGGCAAGCAGTGTTATCATTTAATTTCAAAATGTATAATATTATTGGTGCATCGTCAAGCAGAAGTTTTTCTCAAAAGACAAAACGTTAGAGCAGCGATAAAACCCATTAAGTGAAAACTTCTAGTCCGGAAAATGGAATTCCTGGTCATCAGGTCTTACGTTCCAGTTGGATCATGTCAGTCACTTAGAAGATTGCTTTTCATTAAGTCACACTAAGTAGACAGGTAGAATAACTATTCTTTTAATGAGACACTGTACTTTTCACTCATGGACTTCCTGATTCCTGGAGCAGTCCGTCCCCTACAAGCCAGCATGAACTCTGCCTGGGTCTACCTTCCTGAGGTCTGAGTAAGAAATATCTAACTTCCCTTTACCTTTTTTGTGTCTCTTTCCTATGGATTCTGGATAGAACCTCAGTATGCATTTTCAATACTTTGGGTTTCCTTACTGTTTCTCTAAATTTCTCCCTACCTTCCAGGAGGCTGCTGGTCTGCCATGTGCCTGACCTCCATGGAAGCTTTCCTTACATCTCCTCCTCTGAGTACATTTGCAGATGGCCTTCTCTGTGAGTTTATCTTTTCAACTATAAAAGATTCTTAAATTCTTTTATTAGCAAGACTAAGAACCCCGAGGGGACCCTGGTTTCCTGGTATCAAAAAGAGTTATGCCTATTTTGTTTCCTTTTGTAAACATGAGATCCTAGCTACTGATATTGAGCAATTCATACTACATGTCACACTTTTATGTTACTTGTTCAAAACTGCTTATTATGAAGCATTATTGTGGAAAAATAAATTGTAGCTTCCATTATCCCTGGGTATAATTTTCTTCAGCAATACACACAAACACACACACACACACACTCACACACACACACACACAAACACACACACCTGAAATCAGAAGGCCAATGTTAACAATAAAATACTACACACATTACTTTTTAGTAACTAATTTAATGGTGGTACTGTGATTAGCAAGTATGACTCAAGTGATTACTGGTGTATGTGTGTGTTGCAGAAATTGCTTTAAAAATAAATTATGACAGATAACTAGAAAGAACTGTGGTGAGACTAATATGCAGACATTGCACAAAATACACAAAATTCTCTTTGTCATATACCATATTAATTCCAAAATTAATAGATGTATGTAGGATGGTATGATTTCTTGCAGGTAGGAATGCATTTTTAATTGTCCCTCTAAATAAAGGACACCATGACGGAAACTTTGTTCATTCATATGTTTCTTCTTTTGCCTCATTTGTCTGGTTAGTAACTTATTTGCTCTTTCAGTAGCTAATATTGAGCTCTTATGAGATGCGTGACACCGTGTCGGTTAGGAAATGGCAGACAAAGATGGATCGCATGTATCTTGATACTTTAGATTGGCAGAAATGCTCCCCAAGACTCTGATCTTCTTGGCTGTGGTGCAAGATGGACCTGAAGAAATTCTATAATTTTAAGTATATAGTTAAAGTAGTTCTGCAAAGTCAGATATCTATAAACAAAAAAAATACATGAAGAAATACTTGCTAAAGTCATGGATCTGTATTTGAGTACACTTATGAGAATCAACACCTAGTTATTTACTTACCGTGGACTACCAATGCTTTAAGTGGTTTGAATGTACCTTTCACACAAGAAGCTTGTAACAATTATCACTATTCAAACTTCGCCACCACCGCTGGCAGAGTATTTTTCACACTTTATACTAACTCAGTCTAAATGCCATGGTTAGATTTTCATACTTGTTCCCTTGTTTCTGGTTGTCTTAAATAACACAGGGTAGCTTTTCCTTTCTGTAACTATGCTGGAGTGTGACCACACTAGCAAGGTTTCCCTTCCTCTTCCTCTTCTTTCTTAGTGTTTTGCTTGATAGCTGTAAAGGTTATGATTTCCAGGCAATTTTTCTATAAACAAATGATGGAAAACAATAGGCACTGTCTTGTTTCCAAGCTGGAAAACCCTTGTGTAGTTTTCACAAGTGCTCACGGTAGAGCCACAGACTTGTGCAAGCTCCTCTGAAATGCTTCTAGCTCTGGTGATTATTTTCTGTGGTTTGCCCATGTGTGTAATATTCAGGAAGAAATCGCAGCAAGGGAGCATCTGTTAAAACAAGCCGACTGTTAAAACACAGTTGGAGAAAAGATTGGAGGATTGCCCAAAAAGAAAAATCTCAGATATCAATTTTATCCGATTTTTGTACATACGTATGTAAAAGTCCAAACAGAAAATATCCATGTGCTTTTTAACGTTAGGGATCATTAGCTCTCCTTATTAATACCTGCCTCATAACCTTCGAGGGCATCATCTCTAGCATAGGAAAAAGTGTAATCTGTATGCTAGGAAAAACTACAAAGAGGAGATAAATTATTGCTGTAATGACATGCTAATTAAAATTTCGCTTGTAACTCGTGTAAGTGTTTGAAGCCCAGCAAATTTGTCTTTTCATTTGTGAAGTGTGGAGGTAAATTGCCCAGTGACAGTGGGTCGTCACTAACGAGTACAAATTGAATAACATGCTATCTTGCTCTATTAGCCCTGACTAGCATGTCTGAATCAGATATTCAGCACACTCCCCATTGTAGGCCTGATTGATAAATGCTAAGGAGGATTTGTCAAAACAACAGGGCTACACCCAGTGGGACATCAATATGCTCTATTTAGTCACCCCCACAGCACTTCCTACATAGGATTGTCACATAAAATTAAGACTGGCCGCTAACCAGCCATCAGGCTTGTAGCAGACGTCAGGCAGCCTGTGTTCTGCATGCATATTAGTCACATGCTTAACAATTTGGGCTGTCAGGACAGAAGCATGCAATGACCTCTGGAGCAGAGGTTGAATTTTTCCAACTACACCGAAACATCACGCTCAGCTGTTCAAGATTTTAGGCCATTTCCTGCCAGATCTGTGCACAGATGCAGTGCCCTAAGCAATAATCTGTGGCGGCAGCATCCAAATGACAAATGGCACCAGGAAGATTATTGCATTATATATTAAGTACCACAAGTCTGTAAATTATAAGTAAACTACTGTTCAGACTGTCTCCTCCAGCTTTCAAGATACTTTCCCTCTCCATTCTTTGTTTTTTTTTTTTTAAATAAACCTAATAAATATTGGGTGAATCAGAGATCAAAGCCCAGAGTTTGAATTAGCCATCTCCATTGCTAATTAGCTGCTTGAATATCAAACAGTTTTGGACCAGCTGTAATTTAATAAGCCATGATTGAGGTTTGCCTGATTTTATTTCCCCCCCTAGAAAATTCTGCTCAGGTGCAAGATTGTATGATTTCTCAGATTCTTGGTGATCACTTGTTTCCTTTGTCAACATAATTAGCCATGAACACAGAGTAAAAATCATGAAACATCATCTCCATCTGACAAATGCTTTACTTGAAACCGTCTCTTTCTGTTGCATTATGGTGAAGAAATTTATATGTAAGGTTATTTGCTTGCGGAATAAAGCTTCCACAAGATATGGTTGTGTCATTAGTGTGAAATAAAATATTTTCTATGCATTATCTCTTTCCGTGTTATTAGCTTCTGTTATATACTAAGTCACTGAAAATGTGACCATCCCCTAATTTTATCCTATCGCTAGGTATGAAGAGAAGGATTTTTTTTTTAACTGAATAAATTGCCTAAGCTTCCTGGGTATGACAGAAAGTGTTCTTAGAGTGTATCAAAGAGGATATATCAGATAATTTTCATTTTGAAAATCATACATATCAATAAGACATTGTAACTTCAACTTACAGACACTAATCTAACTATTCTACATGTGGTGCGTAACTCCTGTTTCTATTCTGAGATTGAAAATAGAATTATTCAAAGCTCATTGGGCATATATTTTATGGTGCTTTTATAGAACTCAGTGTTAAAAAATACATAGGCTCGATAAAAAACAAAACAAAACCAAAAACGAAAAAGCAAACAAAAAATCCACAAAACACGGTTAGAGTATTGCAGTATTTCTTTTCCTACGACCAACATACCAACATTTAACTACCTACTACTAGTTTATATATTTCATTTAACATAACTATCTAAGAGCGAAACATCGTCTTTCGTTATTTTCTAGATCCCTCACATACAAAGAGTTCAACATTTTCACGGTTTTGATAGCTGTGGGTATTATTATTAATGTTATAAATTTAATAATCATTGGATCCCTTTCAGAAAATACATTTCCGTGAAAATAAATTACTTTTTCCTAACATGTGTAGTGCTTAATTTCGCAGAAATGCTTAATTTTAGAATTGCTGAGCTGCAACATATCGATTAGTTTATGCTGGGCTGCAAAGCTAAAGGGAGAAAGCTGTAGGCAGACGCCCTGAAACACACCTGGCCAACCGCTGCAGTGACAGCCACAATGACAACACTGGCTGGTGTCACACAGAACTAGACCTTATTCCAAAGGAACTGGAGGGAAAGGGTGTTGTTCAATACTCTGTGCATCCGCTGATGACTTCCCTTTGTATTTAAAACTCCTATGGTGAAATGAGGTTGAAGCTAGAGTCAACATCAAGTCTGCATGTAAGAAACAGATATTTAAATTCATTCAAAGTTTTTAGCTTAAAATTTTAAGTGAAGATGAAATATATATATTCCCCTTTCTGGGACCACCTCCTACCAATCTTGCAGTTTGAACAAAGGCCGGCAGGGTACTTTTGCCCCGGGGCAATAGTCTGCTCATGGATATTGTAGCAGCTGAATTGCTCCCCATTCACATTCTAAACCCTCTCTCCCTAATTGTCACTGGTATCATCAGTGTCACTAACTGAGACCACAGCCACAATTCTACAGCCCTTCAGAGCAATATTGCCTTGGCTTTTCCTCCTGGGGCAAGCTTCTTGCCTGGTGCAGTCTGTGTAGCCACTTAGCACAGGATTTTTTGCTGACCCATAACAGGTACCAGATGATGCATCCAGACCCCTAACCTATTTTTATGCTCTTATGGCTGGCGTGCCTGCTGCTGCTGGTGTGTGAACAGATGTCAGAGAATAAATACTGCTTCTGCTCCCCTTTTCAAAGAAAGAGCTTCAGGTTGGCGGGGGTTGCCTGAAGTAGAAGAGTGAAGTCTGGAATCTGGAAAAATAAAATAAAAGTAGTGTGGTTTTGTTTGTTTGTTTGTTTTTTGTTTTTGTTTTTTTTTTAGTATTTTTTTGGTATTCAAAAAAAATCTATCCCACAGTCTCATACAGCACAT
The DNA here is from genome assembly GCF_943737965.1 of Phodopus roborovskii. NCBI lineage: Eukaryota > Metazoa > Chordata > Mammalia > Rodentia > Cricetidae > Phodopus > Phodopus roborovskii. Next base: position 85,139 of record NW_026125023.1, read on the forward strand.
TGATATGCCTGATTTACTGTGATGCTTGGAGAATTTTATGTGACTGACCACTTATCAATTCCCTTAGTGTTTTCCTCACAATTTATACAACAAAATTAGTTCCACAAGCAAGTTCTGTAAACATAGAAAGAACGAATACCATGTAACTATTTTATATAATAGCAATTCCCATTAACAACAGTACTCTCCTAGTATAGAATATATACTTTTTTCCCATACACTTGCATGAATACTTCCTTGGATGGATAAAATTTGTATTCATATATTCATCAATAAGCAAACACAATTTGAAGAAATTTGTTCTATTTATTTTGTAAAAATGTAATAAATGGCATATGATAAATTTAGCATTTAATGTAATGCACGTAACTCACAATTTGTCATGTATTTACACTGTGTTTGCTTTACAAACCAGATCTTGACATACACACACATATGTGTTTTCTTCAGCTGGAATTCTGTGATTTCAGTGCTATGTGTATATTCCCCACTGTAGTTCTTTTATGAGTTACTCTCCTTGGAATGCAGTCATCGAGCAGGATGCACGGATGCAGGCAATTGTGAACAGTGGTGTTGGTTCACAGTGCCGTCGCCCAGCCTCCGAAAGCCTTCCCTATTGTTGAAGTGGGTTTCAGACTTTGGACCCATCCATTCAGAAGAACTTTTTTTGACCTACTTATGCATTTGAACCACAGAATGAAACAAGGACATCCCCGGGATGTCTTACTCTTCAGGAGAACTCTAACTTCCCCCACTCTTACCCAGAAATGCTATTCCAGCTGTATAATCATCCTGGAGAACAGACTTTGGTGAAGTATTTTTTTTTCCTCTCAAAATATACAAAAAATAAAATGGCACTTTCATCGAGACAGATGTTGTGAAACGGATTTCTACTCTTTGTAAGGAATATGGAAGTAAAGTGGAGAAAGCCAACCTTTCTCTTCCCTGCCTCCAGGATGCTTGGTTCTACAGATAACATTACAGTAATACTTCTGCCTAGGGCTTCTCCTGAGGGCCACCCAGGAGATTTCCTTGCTGCCAAAGGCACAGGCTGTGACTTTCCTGTGTTTTCACCTAAAGCATACAGTGCCTATAAAATGTAAGAGAGAGCAGTCCTGGAGCTCAAATGCATGAAATAAATCATTTGCAGTGATTTGAAAAGCCTTGGGAACAGTGTTCACTGAGAGGCTTTGGACTTTTAATCAACTCTGCTTGATGCTAGTGAAATCTGTAGCTATGTGTACTGACACCTCTACCTCCTGAATACCTGTTTTGTCCCATTGAGGTTTACCACGAAGTCTCTTTATCGATGAGGGAGAATCTTCAAAGGCCAGGATTCCTACCTGCTACCATGATAGTGCATATCACCTGATAGTTTTCCACCTTTTAACTAGGAGTTAAAAATGGTTTTAGCTGTGAGATACTTTCAATGTTTTGTTAAGTTAAAAGTAGTGTAATTATCACCTAAGTTTTGGCTTTTATTTTATATTTATTAATATACGTAGGGTTTGAATTAACCCTGAGAGAAGAGAGAGAGAAGAGAGAGAAGAGAGGGATGGGAATTAAGCCAAGGCCCTCTTGTTGGAGAGCCTAGGGTCCTACCAATGAATTCAATGAATTCTTTCTCCTAGAAGTGATGTTTTATGGCATTGCCTTCATAAAATATTTATTTGCAATAACAATTTTTTTAATTGAAAGTAAGCCTATATGATAAACTTTGAATTTAAATGCAAATACTTCTAAAAAATGTCAAAAATATTTTCACTACATTTCACTGGAAGTGAAAGAAAATATTATTTTATATACATACATATGTACTTATGCATACATTGGGTTTTTTCCCTATGGAAAACAATAATGAATAAATAAGAACTATGAATTTCTGACAGTTAGCCCAAAATCTAATTGAACTTGGAAACCATATAGTTGAAATTAGAATTCACATCACGTTCACCCATTCGTCAAACAATGAAATAACTATCTCAAGTTTCACTTTGTCTTATGTGTTTCTTTGAATATAATGAGGCCAGGGCAAAATTCTTTTCTGTAATAACAATTTTAAACCACCATCAAGAAAATTAAATCCATAATTTTTTTTAAATCTTTTTTTTTTTTTTTTTTTTTTTTTTTTTAATTTTCTTAGTCATCCAACGTCAGGATTTCTATCACCCCGAGGACCTTCGGTTAATTTTGGAAAGTCCGTTTTTTCCTAATTGCTGTAGAAGCTGGGCACAGACCATTAGTGAGAACTACTAGAGATAAGTCCATCACAGCTGTCTCAGACCCTTCCCTTCGGCCAGTTCCCACTGCTAAGCCCCTTCCCTCGGGTTCTTATCTCCTCCACAGACATAACTTTTCAGCAGCCTTCTAAAACTTCCTGTTCATCCCTATTCACCAGTCTCGGTCTTGACTTAATGTAAACATTGCTGACTTTATTACTAATTTTATTTAAAAAAAAATTTCCCTTGTCATTGATTAAATCTATTTCAGCTATTGAGAAAAACTGGGGGGGGGCGTATATTAGTAGGACACCGCATATTACAAAATGCTTAGATCAGGTCAATATTGTCTGTCGCCTCAAACATTGATGGTTTCTTTGTGGCCATGGCCGCCCATGGTGAACAGAGCACCTATGAAGTGCTGGGTGAGCACGAAACTCTGCCTGGGCTATTCTACTCGTTCTTCTTTGAATATTTCAACTTCATTGCTTCTGTTTACACCATTGCAACTCCCTGTATTTAACAGAGGTTCTGAGTAAGAAGTGTTTATAGCCGAGTGTTGGTGGTGCACGCCTTTAATCCCAGCACTATGGAGGCAGAGGCAGGCGGATCTCTGTGAGTTGGAGGCCAGTCTGGTCTGCAGAGTTGAGTTCCAGGACAGGCTCCAAAGCCACAGAGAAACCCTGTTTAAGAACCCTGTGTCTTGGGAGACTCTACTTTGCCTACCGGCTTCATCCTCCGGGGCTTTTTCCCACTGCTAACACCCTTTCTTCTAGTGATGGCTTGGTGCCAGTTCTGTTTTCCACTGCACCATTATTAAGTTCATGACTGCATGTGCTTGGTGACGACACAACCCTCAGAGCTCTCAGCCCCGGGTTTCCATTTCCTCCTCCTTCTACACTACTCCTCACAAAGCTGGAGTCCACAGACCACCCCTAAGCAGAACAATAAGGAACTCTATATGAAATACTGTCTATCCTATTAAAAAGATAAAATAATTGTTCTAAGGACTTATTTTGCAACGTTGTGTGTTGAAGCTATGAAATAAAAACAAAATTAGAATAACTGAAAATTAATAAAACCCCAATGATGGGAGATGTCATTCTGTAAATATGTTTCTCTTAATGGTTAATGAATAAAGCGCTGTTGGCCAATAGGAAAGCAAGATAGGCGGGACTAGGAGACAAGGAGGATTCAGGGAGAAGTAGGAGGACAGAGAGAGTAGAACATCGGGCCCCCTCTCTCCGGAAAGATGAGGCCACCTGGAAATAGAAATGGGTTAATATTTAAGACAGGGCTAGCCGATAAGAAACTAGTAACTGCCCAACAGCTTTATATCTATACAATCTCTGTGTTATTGGGGGCTGGCGTGGCGGTGGGACCAGGCTGGAGTGAAAACTACTCATAACACCCCAGACTGATAGCTGGGAATCCAGCATGGGACCTACCCAGAACCCCTGATCATGGGTCTCAGTTAGGAGGCCTGGGAAGTCAATGGGGCCTCTGGCAATGAAACCAGGATTTATCCCTAGTGCAAGAACAGACTCGGGGAGCCCATTGCCCATGGAGGGATACACTCTTAACCTAGAGACAGGGGGAGGGCCTAGTCCCTGACCCCAAATGACTTGACAGACTTTGATGATCCCTCATGGAAGGCCTCACCCTCCCTGGGGAGTGGATGGGTGATGGGATAAGGGGGTCATAGGGGGCATAGGAGGATGGGAGGGAGAGGGAACTGGGATCGATATGTAAAATAAGAAAAAAATAAATAAAAAACAAAAGAAGAAAATTAATAAAATAACACTAATGAAATTGATCTTTTAAATTAAATTCTCAAATACATGTTTCTTATAAATAATTATATTAACTGACAGCAGAGTAAATAAAAGTTATGTTTACCTATATGAGAATTGTTAGTTGATCAGGTAAATATAACCAGGTAAATAATGTATTTTTATATATACGTATATATATATGTATATATATAATAAATAATGACGATTTTACAAATGTATAATCACAAAATTATGAAAGTGTCATGTTAGTTGGGTAATTCAGCTCTCTCGAACATAAAAATGTTTTTCTTAAAACTTCGCTGTGAAGAATTTGAAAAACAAAAATCATGCACCAAAATTAACCAGACCCCAACTCTAAACATGTCAGTGTACTTCTACACAGGTAGAATAACCATTGTAAAGGTGTAGAGCTTCACATTAGACTTTTCATCTTCATATTCTGATGTGTATTTCTCACAGTTATCTATCAAAGGGGAAAGAAAGATTTTTTTTTAAAAAAAATCCACTATAGAGTTGAAACTAGATAAACAGTTTTGTATTCTTGCGTGCAGCAGCAAGTCAACCTGATTTACCCGTGTTCCTTTCTTCCTCGGCATCTAGTTCCCCTGCTTTGTTCTCCTTTCCACAAGTAATACTGCAACCACATGTGTGTTTAAATACATGTATGCATGAATATATCCCAAGAGTCATAATCAGAATACATTATGATAAATAGGTATAGTAGATTGCAGCTATATGATGTTAAATAGTATACCCGCTCCTATGTGGCTTCCTGGTTGCAAAGATCAGTAGCTATAAGAAATCATATTTAGGTTTTTAAAATGGCTTTTATGACATTAAAAAAAACCAAAAAAAAACTTCTTCATTTGAAGATTTGTGCTGAGAAGTACCAAACATTTAATAGAAAACTCACAATGGAATTATATTTACAGGAAATATGCTTTGGGGCAGTGCATTCTTTTATACAACACAAGCAAAGGCACTACATAGAATTTATTGTTCTGGTCATTGGAAAATTGGAATACTATTGAGTAAATAATTTTTAGTTACTCCTTGATTTCCAAAACCACCCTGAAAGCCTCTTAGAGTAGTAATTCGTTTATGACCAAGACTAAGAGCCTGATGCTCATATTCATCACAGAAGTTTCCTCTGTTGATTAATAAGTAATGGACTTTGTATCCTATAAAATTTGCCAATATGTGGTTCTCCTTGTAATGTAAGGCTTGCTTGTAGGTCTGTCTTGACCTCTGAGGAACAAAAACATATATATTCTTTAATGATGAAGAGTCCCAACATCATTTTTTATCACAGAGTGAAAAATAAGAGAGTAAAGTTTATTAAAGAAATCTCAGATTATTTTAGGCTTTCTCAAAAATCCTTAAGCAGAAATACTTGTTATTATCCTGTATACACTTATATATACCTTGATACATGGATATATAACTTGTTAGATGTATAACATGTATGTTTTATTCAATTTTATACAAACATGCATATCTATTCTATGTACATATATCTATGTATCTATACAGCTGACAGTTCTTCATTGAAGTTTATGTTTTCTGAATTTATTATTCAAATGAATTTCGTTGGTAGGCATTGTCTTACCTTTCTGTCACATGGACCCTATAATTTGTTCTTGAGTAAAGTTTTACATGACAAACACACTTCTTTTTCCAAAGTCCCTCTTGTCAGTAGAATACACAGTTAGTTCAAGCATCATGGCCGAATTGATATCTAGAGAGTATTTGCTGCTACTGATAAGGAAATCCAGCCTATCAATATTTGACACCAAGAAGATCATTCCTGGAATACATAGTAATCAACGCTGTGGTGCCTCCACTAAGAGAAAGTTGTTAGAAAAGCGTCTACCATTGCACATGTCTCTGCATGACACTGAAAGTAACAAGGAAAGTCGTATCTTCAAAAGGAAACATTGCCCTTTTAAGAATATGGCTGTATCACAAAACATGGCTGACTTTTTCTGTGTGTGGGTTAAAATGTATACCACCAGTGGAGAGCTGCTTAAGACCAAGAAGGTTAAACACACTGGGTCTCCATTCCAAACACAGCAAGGCAGCTCCAAGTCAAACACAATGGCAGTGCTGATTAATTACATACTCCTACCCCAGCCCTTCAGAGTGATTTATGAAGACACATCTCTAGTCTAATCCGGTGTGCTGACTGGATTAATGGAGTGAGCTAGAAAAATTCACTGGCTTCAGTATCTGACAGCCCAGCAAAACATTAACCCCTGGAGTTTTCTTATCTATCCTATTGACAAAATATTAATTATGACAAAACATTTTTGCCTCACCTAATTATCTTTTGATAGCTTAGTTTACATTTGATAAATAAATATGGAGGGATATATTGTGTTGAATATTTAGATATACTGAAATTCTTCGCATTAGAAAGAAGTTGGGTATAAACATTTAAGAAGTGAGTTAGATTAAACTGTGTATCCATTCTGGAGAGAGAGAGAAAAAAAAAGCTAAGTCAGCACAACTTTCCCTTCTTAACCATCTGCTGAGAAACACAAATTTATTACAGAGTGGAGGAAAGATAAAAATTCTTTTGCAAACAAACACTATTCCATTTGCATTCAGCAACTACCAGGTTACAGGCTGCCTGGTAGTAGAGAAATCTGAAATAGGTAGCAAATGTGCGTTTGAAAAGAAGCCATCGATGTAGAAATAATTACGTTAGAAATATTCTGGTGCGCCTAACCAAGAGCATGCCTGTTGGCACAGAAATTACTTCTACTTGTATAGGATTAATAGTAATCCCATATTATCAGAATTTCATATTTAAAGAGCTCCGTGGAGCTATGGCTGTAAGCATCTCTAAATTATCAAGATCTGAGATATACATTAGTCAAATTTTAATTATTGTTTATTATATTTGAGCCATCCTAATTACATTTAAAAATATTTTATATCAAAATTCAAAACACCTATAAATACTAGTGTTTAAAACTCTCTGGGGAAATTTACTTCTTTCCTTTATAATCAAATGACAGAACCGAGTAATTAAGTGCTTTTTAGAAACAACATCTATTTTTATTTTTAAGACATTTCTTTGAACAAAGTTGGATCTCGTCAATAAATTACAAGTCACTCTGGAAACTTCTGACCCCAAAAGTCAGAAGAGTGAACCATCCCTTCATTTAGATTTTTTTTTATTTTGTTTTTGTTTGTTTTCAATATCTGAACCACAGACTCTTCCCAGTACACCCCCTCTCTCCCTGCTGCGGCTTCCTTTCTCCCCTACACCATCTCCTCTTCTGCTTCTCTTCAGAAAAGAGCAGGCCTCACAGGGATATCCTCTGAACACAGCTTAACAGCATACAGTAAGACTAGGCACTCTGGCATCCTGGACTGTAGACTGAGGTAGGGTGGAGAGATGGTGGGGGTCAGGGGAGAACAGGAGGGAGAGAGAACAGGGTGGGATTGGTATGTGAAATGAGATTGTTTTAAAAATTAATAAAATGTTTAAAAAAAAAAAGACTAAGCACACAAACTGTCCCATCAAGGCTGGGCAAGGCAATTCGGTAAGAGGGAAAGGGTCCAAAGGTCAGACGAAAGAGTCAGAGACAGCCCCACGCCTACTGTCAAGAGTACAACAAGAACACCATGCTACACAACCATAACACACATGCAGAGGACTTAGCGCACACCCGTGCAGACTCCATGATTGTCACTGCCCTCTGCACCCCTCTCCGCCCTACTTAGTTGATGTCTGTTGGCCATGTTCTCCTGGAGTCCTTGACCCCTCTGGTCCTACGATTTCCCCCACCCTCCTACCCATGTCTGCAGGGTTTCCAAGACCTGATGGCGACCTCCAACCTGGGCTCTCTCTCTTCCTAATGTTTGGCTCTGGGTTTTCGCATCTGCATCTGCTCCTACTCGCTGCCCGCAGAAGCCTCTCTGATGATGACAGACAGGGCAAGGAACCACCTACAAGCGTGTAAGAATGTCATCAGGAATCATTTTATTACTTCTTTTCTGTCATAGCTCTCTGGGCTACCCAGCCTCTGATTTCTGGTTATCTAAGCAGTGTCATGCATTAAACTCTTAACACTCTCTTATACTAAAGCCAAATTAAGAATTAAATAACTAGGGACTGAAGGAATGGCTCAGTAACTAAGAGTGCTGGATGCTCAGGTTCAATTCCAAGCACCCACATGGCAGCTCACGCCTGTCTGTAACTCCAGTTCCAGGGACTCTGACACCCTCACACAGGCATACACACAGGGGCAAGACACAAGTGCACATTAAGAAAAAGAAAAAGAATTAACTCTTAAAAAATTAAATAAGTAAAACACTACAAAAAAATCCTGTGTATCAGTATAGCAATAATTAAGCAATTTAAAATTATGTATTGCAAGATTAACATAAGGTTGGTTACAAATAATATTTGGATGATTGCACAAACTGTTCTTATATGGCTATGATTCAAAGTTAATTTTTAAAGAGAATGGATTCTTTTTTTTTTTAAATGCATGTGAATTTTCTTGTTTATAATGACGGTCAAAAGAAGAAAGAAAATGCAAAACGGAACAAGTCCAAGTTCATAAATTTTTATTGCTTAAGCCGTCAGCATGGGAAATTTAATATCAGTCTTTAATGTCCATAGCTACATTATGTCTCATGAAACTAATATGTGAGGATCAAAGCTGCTGCCTCACTTTTGTGAGGTTGGAACTTCAGCCTGGTATTCAAAGAAAGCCCTCCCCGTCAATGCTATTCACTAGGGCAGCTACCCTCTCCAATGTGACCTTTATCAATATCAAGAGACAATGTTGGTTGCCCAAAGTAGGAGCTTGGTAATGGCTGTTGGCACTATGATGCTGACAAACACCCCATAATGCACAAGATAGCCCTCCCACAGCAGACTCATAGAGACCTAAGTGTCAGTAATTGCAGATGGGAGATATATTTGAAGAACTCGGCAAGCTTCCCGAGGAATTTACTAATGTTGAGCATAGGCTTTACAAATAAAAGTTAATCCTTGCTGATCCAGTCATTGCGAGATACAAAACTGTCTACTTTGGAATCAAAGGCCATGCTGAAAACCAGAGAAGTGGACAGAAAATATAATAGATTCTGAATGTGTCTTCATCAAAACATTCTTATGGTACAAAATGACCCTAAACATGAACACAGCCATTCAAGTACACCTGTTAGCAGTATCTCAGGTGTGGAAATTTGCATTTAAGGGTTTGATGCACCACACCACAAATCATCTCAACACATTGCCAAGTAACATAGGGAAAGGTGTAGTGTCATCCAGTAACGCTGACTAGCACTGGAAAGAAAAATTAATGACTCTTACGCAAAATACCCCCAAATGATAATGCATCTCTGGGTTAAATATCTTTTAATCTATGAACACAATTAATGAAATGATATGCATGAGCTGAAATGTTTCAATTTGATTCTCTAAATTTTGATGGGAAGTAGGGCTTGTTATTGTTGCTCTGCAAACGATGGGACCTCTCATTTCCAGGTCCAGATCCATCTCTCTGGTTGAAATCTGGACCGAGTGTCTTCAGGTCTAGCTGAGGAAAATCCAGCTCGCAGATGTCTTTCCCGCTGAGCCCTCAGAGGACAGCAGATGCTCACTTTGACATTCTTTTAGGATATTGCCCATCACTTTCCTCTTCAGTAATTCTTACCGATTGAAGTTTTGATCTTCCTGGCTACCGCATAAGCACCAGGAATGCAAAGCCCATGGCATGGATATCTCTTGTAACGGTAAGTGCTTAGTGAATGATAAAGGGAGGGAGGAGAAGGAAGTAGGGAGTGGAGAGAGAAGAAAAAAGAGTAGGGAAAGGGAATAGAAAGAAGTCAGGAAATGAGGGAAATTCCCTATGCTTTCTTGTTCTGCAGACACAATGTTTCCTAAGCTCCTGTTTAAAAGGGAAGTGCCTCCAAGCTGATCCTACATTCAAAACAGCTGGGCAAAACAGCCCTACAGACTACAGCCAGGATATCTGAATCTTCTTCGAATCCCCCATGACAGCGCCCCTTACCAGCAGGAAGTAGTTTGGAAAGAACGACGCCCAAATTCCCAAATATTGTGTATAAATGCTTGTTTTCATTTAATTGGACTTTGTTATATAAAACAAAATAAAATAAATAAAAGGGAAGTGCCTCTGTCAGCTTACACCTCCCTCTGAGGTTTGACCTTGACCAAACTTGTACCATGGTACATAGGCCTGGTGTGACACATTGATACGAATGTGTGGTGACATTGGTACATATGCCCTGTGGAGGTTCCTCTTGATTTTACTGTTTACACTAGAGTTCTTCAGCTATGGGTTCAAATGCCCAGCATACATTCTAAGAAAGAAGACTAGGACTTCAAAAAAAAAAAAAAAAGTTAATGTGGAAAAAAAGTAGAAATAATTACATGTTTAGAAAGTAAACTACTTTCATGAAATAAAGTACAACAAATATAATGCTTCCTAGAAGGATTTTTGAAAGCAAAGTCTGGACAAACTATTCCCCATCCTAAACCCATCAATATGTGTTCCTGTTCTTCAGAAAGGGCGTTCTAATTCTTAAACCGCACAAGCAGGTTTTTTCCCAACTCTACAATTAATGTATTTCTTTCAGCTGCTAATTCAGATTGTGACCACAAACCCAGCTGAAAAGCTTTACTTTGCAAACACTCATGACATGGTCACCTTCTGATTGTTGCAAAAGTACTGTTGTCTCACTGAAGCTCCTGGATCCCGCAGTCTCTCTGACACATGTCTGAAGTGGACACACACACACACACACACACTACATGCTTCCAAATTCACATCCAGATTCAGATCACATTTATTGCAGCGGTTCTCTCCAGCAACATGTGGCATCCCTTTGTACAGGCTGGCAATGACCTCTGTGCCCCTGGCTTACTCTCACATTGCAGTTAATGCTACATGAGCCACTTAAGTTCTATAGAAGCTCTGGAGGAATCTGTTTGGTCTCCTGCTTTCCAAGTAGTCCTAGAAGCCAGCAGTGATCCAGGCATAGGGATGATAGATTTTCTGTAGACACTTGTTAAGCTGCACTAAGACAACTAGAACTGAGCAGTTTAAATTATTTAAAAAAATTCTGTGCTGAGGTTACCCAATTTTTTTTATTTTCATCAAAAGGGAACTTGAGCTTGTCCTTTAAAGTTTTACTACTTGTATTCAAATGTCTTTGATGTCTTAATATCTTTCTTCAGCAAGATAATTCATTTCACGTTGCCAGGAGACTTGTTTATTTACAAGTTTTAGTAGCAACACATCTTAAACCTTGCTCTGATCACGTGGGAGTTTAGGTCTTCTCTAGTAGCAAGCTTTATTTCAGACTTGGGATCTTATTCTGTTGAATAGTCATCTGCAATGCTTCAGGAGCACTTGCTCCTGTGATTTTTCTAAAATGGAACTAGAAATATTTTTAATAATTCATAGCATTCCTTTATCAAAACTGATTTTCTCTTAAATGTTTTCTTCTCTAAGAATTGACTTTCTAGTCTTTCATGAAAAAAAATTTCAAGATATATAAGCAAATAATGATAACACGTAATTCCAAAATCCAGGAACAATTGTATATAACATTATGAGGATGAGGTTAGCCAGATGATGGTCGTATTCGGTTTTAATACCAGCACTTGGAAGACAGAGGCCAGTAGATCTCTGAGTTTAAGGCCAGCCGGAGATACAGTGTGAGTTCCAGGATAGCCAGGGCTGCACAGAGAATTTCTGTCTTGAAAAACAAACAACAATGACAAAACAATGCGTGTGTGTGTGTGTGTGTGTGTGTGTGTATGCGTGTGTGTGTTTTTTCACAATTAGGATCGTAATGGATAAGCGATGGTATTTCACATTTCAAAGCAGTCTCATCTAAAAGGAACTTCTCCATTACACTGTCTTTGTGGCCACATACTCTTTATTTTTTTTGGGGGGGGGGTGGCGTGGGGAACAAGATTTCTCTGTGTAACAGCCCTGGCTGTCCCAGAACTAGTTTTGTAAAAACAGACTGGCCTTGAACTCACAGAGATCCACATGGCTCTGCCTCCCTAGTGCTGGGATTAAAGGCGTGCGCCACCACTACCTGGTGTGCCCACATACTTTCAAAAGATTACATATACATCGCATTATTTCCTTTGAATGGCCATTCAGTTTTCTCTATGTCGTTTTATTGTTGCTTGCTTGCGCTGTCAGGAAATGGAGGCCACAGAGCCCCGCGTGTCACTGTATTCGAGTGCATTTCTTTGTTTCCTCCTTGTCTGTGTAACTTGTCACACGCAGCAGCTGCTTTGGTACAACGGCCACATGTAGAGGCACACCCTGCACACTTGTGAGCAGCGTCTTTGGGTTCTTGGGAGGAACCTTGTTTTATTTTGTGTCTCAGTCCTTCAGCTCAGGTTCTCAGTGCAGCAGCTGGCCTGAAATTGTGATCAGGTGAAGATACTGCTGCAGCTCTCTGCGTTAGAGGGGGCGGGGATGCTTGCCCGAGAACCCTCCGTTCCAGAGCGGTGTAACAACGGCTGAGGAGCAGTAACTCGGCGTGGGCGTAATACCGGTAGCAACATTAAAAAGAATAGGAGGCAGAGTTGCAAAGGTGAGCAGGCTTCGGGAACAGGTTTCCCCCCAGAACCTGGTGATTTATAGGAAAATCCATTAAAATATCTACACAATAAACTTCTCTAGATGGACATATCCTTGGCAAAAAAAAAAAAAAAAAAAAAAAAAAAAAAAAAAAAAAGGTCAGTAGTATGCCTGTTAAGAAAAGTCATTTATGCCAACAATTTGCTTCTACTGTTGATGGGAGGAGGAGGGGGGAGGGAATAGTAACATAACTGGATTAAATGGCTTTTGCAGCTTGACCTCCCAGAAGAGGAAGAAAAGAAACCCAAGTGCTCTAAATGCCCAATTATAAAGTGCTTTAAGAATGAAATGCCATTCCCCAGCTACAGAGACTGTACTCCCATTAAGAGATGAGACAAATAATTTCTATATTAAAGGGTACTTTAAAAATGATTTTCTGTCTGCTTTAAAGATGTTCTACTTCCTTATCTATAGTTAAGAATCCACAAAAGGCTAAGAAAATTCAAACTTCAATTGTTCGCTCAGACTAGAATTCAAGGAGTTTTTCTCGTTATTAAAAAAGAAAGGAAGGAAGAAAGAAAGAGCAATGGGAATAATAGGAATAACCTTGGTTTTAGTTTAAAACTGTAGATATTCTGCTCCCGGGGGCATGATAGAAAAAGGAAACAGATTCAGGGCCAAACGGGAAGCTTATAAGGACACTGACACCACTTTAGTCCAGAAAACAGGTGTTGAAGATGACTCTGAAGGTGCCGGGCTCGCTCCGGAGTTTATAGACCAGTTTTGGTAGCAGATGGCCAAACAGGCAGACAGGCTTCTGAAAGGCTCTTGGGCCGGTACCCACATTCCCCATGTACCTGGGATCACAGATGGCTGTACCAGCTGGCACATGCAAAAAGATGAACTTTATGTGTTTTACTGACTATCATCAATTATAAAGACCAAGGTCCATCTTATATGTATAAAATTAGTTCTCAACAGTGGCATGGGCCTACTAATTCCTGATGTATTCGCTTACTTATGGTAAGGGCCATTTGTTTTTCAAATGTTGCGTAGACTATACATAGTTCCGAATTAAATTAATTTAGCCTGAGCATCTAGGGGAATGCAAAATAATTCTCAAAGAAGTAAAGAAACAAATTCTTATTTTTTTTATATATAATATGAAAAAAGTATGGGCCAAAATTCAATTTTTTTTTGAAATTTGGAGAAAAAATATTTTAAAGTAGTCATTCTGAGATATTTATTTAATAATCTCATTTATTTATCATTCTGTGTCTATACATAAAGGTGTTTGTCTGTGCCTTTAGCCTGTTTTAAATACTTTATTGTATTTTAGCTGTGTGTATGTTAGTTCGTTCATAAAGATATGACTAAAAGTGCTACAACCTATAGTGTAATTTTATTTTATCTCTTTGAAGTCTGCTTTTAAAGGGAAAATGCTTGCAACAGTTTGCATCTTGGTTGAGAGTTACAAAGTATACTAAACAAAAGTCTTGGTGTAAAGAAGCATATTAAGAGGAAATTACATCCAGTCCAGTAAATCAAGTTGGCCTAAAAGTTAGCAAGGTTTGGGGGCCAGAAAGAAATCTCTGTGAGTAAAGTGTTTTCTGTGCTGGTGTGAGGACCCGAGTCTCCCACCAAGAACCCACATAAGAACTGGGACGCCTGGCACAAGCGTTTGTGATCCCAGCAGGGCCCAAACGAGAGAGAGAGAGAGAGAGAGAGAGAGAGAGAGAGAGAGAGAGAGAGATCAGTGGATTTTGCTGGTCATTTATTCTGCTCAAAAAATTGTGAGTCTTAACCTTCCAGCACAAGGACTAAAGCTAAGGTGGACAGATCCTTAGGACTAGCAACTGAGAATGATGGCCTCTATCCATGTGCAGTGCACACACACGTGCATACACACACATTCACACACACTCACCACACACACATGCATACACACACATTCACACACACTCACCCCCACACACTCACAAACACACACATATTCACACACACTCACCCCCCCACACTCACAAACACACACATTCACACTCACACACACTCACACTCACACACCACACACATTCACACACATTCACAAACACATACACACTCACAAACACATTCACCCTCCACACACACTCACACTCACACACCACACACATTCACACACATTCACAAACACATACACAAACACATACACACTCACAAACACACATTCACACTCACTCACCACACACTCAAAATCACACACACTCTCAAACACACACAGTCACACACACAAACACATACACACTCACAAACACACATTCACACTCACTCACCCCCACACACTCAAAAACACATCCACTCACACACACAAATACACACACTCACACACACATTCACAAACACACACACAAACACATACATACTCAAAAACACACATATTCACACTCACCCCCACACATTCACTCACACACACTCACAAACACACACATTCACACTCACACACACTTACACAGTCACACACATTCACACTCTTACACAAACACACACAAACACTCGTGTACATGTGAAAATACATATGCAAGCACACAGATGAAGAACTAGCAAGGGAAGTTGAATTATCTGATTTGTGTGTGTGTGTGTGTTAATGACAAGTTTCCAAGAATAAAAACTATGCACTATCCTTGCTTTTCTGGAGGTTGTAATCACAGTTCGTGATCCTAAAATACCTGAGAGCAATAATTTACTTCATTTCGAAACTAGGTTAAGAGCATTGTGAAGCTGTTCTATGATGTCACTGCAGAGAGTGGTACACAGGAACCGTGGGACCTTTTGTTCTGTAGATATGTGCATCTACAGAACACTTTAGTCCACGGGCGAGTTGGCTCCTTCAATCATTTTTGAAGGAATCTTTATTTTGCATGCATGATGGTTTATGTATACTGAATACTCTAATAAACTGGGCCAACTTTTACAACAATGAGCTAGCCAGCCCCAAACAGCACCAATAGTTGAAAAACTCATTTTTTTATTCCCATTTACAGCTGTAAATGCTCAAGGCAAATACTGACTGGCGATGTAGAATGTAAGTGATTATACTATTCTGTAATGACATATGTACTTTAAATTAAATTACTGTTTTAAAAGTTTCCAAATCCCTCTTCAACCTTTTTTCCTTTTTCTTTTTTCTTTCTTTCTTTCTTTCTTTCTTTCTTTCTTTTACTGTAATGTTTGAATTCGTTTTCGAAATCTGCTTAGGAATGTACTGTCATTCTGGGCAGACGGGTCTCATTATTCTTCAGCAAATGCTCTGTCTCTTTAAAACGCTGGCATCATTTCACTCTTTCAGAGTGTAGTAATTCCTTTTCTCTTATAGTCTTCAATCTGCTATAATATTTTATATGCCCTGAAAGTTGATTAAAATGCTCTAAAAGTCTAAACTTTTGTGCAGTTAGGCCATATAATTTAGACCATATTGTGGACATTTTGTGGTTGGCTTGTTGTCATTTAATGCCTTTGTATCCAGACCACATGCTTTTGTGAGTAGAGATGAGCCTGATCTACGTGCCTTTTGCTATCTTTCAAAGATCTACACATAAAGAAAGTATTCGTGAAGCGCCATCATCTCATCCAATTGCTCCTTTGAAATGCTTGCACAGTGAAGAGGGAATGGAAAGTCAGGAGAAGAAACGTAGAAGTAAGGGAACAGGACCTGAAGTAAGGTAAAAGATTTTCAATTAAAAGAAAAAACTTTAAAAAAATTTTTTTTAAAGGTTTATTTATTTGATTTGATGTGGATAAGTGTTTGTCCACTGGTGCCTGTGTGAATCATTCTCATGGATGTGTCTGATGCCCGAAGAGGTCACTGGGTACCTTTGAATTAAAGAAATGGGTGGTTCTGAACCATCATGTGGGTGCTGGAAACTGAACACGGATTCTCTTCAAGAGCAGGAAGTGCTTTCAATCTTTGAGCCATCTCTACAGGCCGAGCTGACTGTTTTAGTAACCTTCCCAGTGTGTGTACCTTCTATCTGTCTTACCGAATGTAATTAGCTTCTATTTTAACCCATCAGTGTCTGTTAAATGAGGGTGGTGAAATCTGTTAAACTTTTCTAAGAAATGCTAGTTGAGCATTAAACTCTCGTTTTGGGTCCTCCACATGCACAGGCCTAGCTGACTTTTCTGGGCCACCCACTTATTAACTAGGACATAGGGGAAGTTTTCTGGCTCTGTAACATTTCATCTGTTACATGGGAATATTAACAACAGTACTGGCTTCAGATGGCCATTACTATGAATAAATGAGATAATCGATGCCGTGGGCTCAAAGTAATGCCAGGCAAAGGAGAGACGACTCAGCCAGTGTCGGGCAGGTCGTTACTAAAAGCGTATTCTAATCCTGTGATCCCCCACAGATCGGATCTGTTAACATGACCTTAGATCTGTGGTCTTCAAATCATCTTAGCATTTCAAACACATACTATAATGTTCCTTAATGAAATTATTTTATTCCTGAATTACACAGGAAATAACATTTTACAGCCTGCTCTTTTCATGTTAGGTGGATTCACTCCACGTTCAAATAATTTTTTTTTCTTTCTTAATACATGTCACCTCAGAATAAAGAGTAAAAATGTTCTTCCCCTTACATTCTATAAATCTGCATTTGCGTGTTCATAAACACTGGGTTCATGGTGAAATAAATTAGCGCTGTAAAGTACACACATGTCAACAATTACTGAGTGCAGTAATTTAAGGCCCAGACCACTAACCTTTCCTTTGGCCAGTACGTTACTCTCGCACAAGAAATGTGATTTAGGGGGCGAAAAGGGCAGACTTCTAAATGCTATACCAACTCCGTCTTTCATATTCCAAAGGGCTGTGACTTAGTGTTATTTCCTACATTTATAGTATACCCTTTTAGCCCCCCCACCCTCATTTATTAATGCCATCAATTTTTTTTCCTGGGTTAATTCTGATTTATAAATAATTATGCTTGTTGAAAGCTTAGGAGAAGTGTGATTGAATGCCAGGTAATAAAAAATGTGTAGATATTAGTTTATCAAAACTTGTAAGGGGTATTAGAGAGAAAAATTCACCTACACAACAAACGGTGAGTGGTTTTAGGCTTTTACGTCTTGATTTAGAAGGTCAATTAATCCCGAACCCACGTTTTGGTTTTTAAATGTGAAACTTAATTCACAGCACTGATGATGTCCAGTGGTGTGACGGGAAGCTTATCAACATGAACGAGTACCCTAGTTCTTAATGTTTTACTTTGACTGTTTTGTTCTTAATTTGTGAAAACTTCTTTCAATCTATGACTGTAAGAAAAAAAGAAACAGTCATGCATTAGGAACAAAGAGCACATTCTCTTTGCATACTGTGAAAGGGAAGGGGGTGTAGGCAACAAAAGGACAGTCCGGGCTGGGATGACAGGTATGTGCAATAAGCCTTATTCAGCATCCAAGATAATGGACCCTTTACAGGCATTCTTCTTCTTTTTCCAACAAAGTAAACAAGCAAATAAATGTACAAAAAAACCTCAGGAAATAAAATGGCTAGAAGCATGTGGAATTTGTTTAGTTCCTTACTCCCTGGGAAATTAGAGAGTCTAGTTCAATACTCAAAACAGACCCTCAAATATATATTAATTCATGTCTGCTCTTAATAAATATAAGTGATTGCAACGGCTCCTTTACTTGTGGACTTTTCCTGCCTCTAGTCTATGCAGTGTATTTGTCCTAGGTTGTTTTCCTCTGAAATGTTGGTTGAATTTCCCTATTCTACTTCTGAGCATTCAGATATTTTTTCCCCCATGGCTTATTGCCTTGTATATGCTTGAATAAGTTGCTTTTCCTGATGCTCAGTATACTTACTAGCAAAACTTTATTAAAGGGGTTTAATGAGATAACATACGAGATCATAATAGGAAGTAGGCAAATGTGAACCTAATATGAATTTGTAATATTTTGGTCTGGAAGCATGTTACCCTGACTCATCAGAACTTCAATTAGGCAGAAATCCAATAGGATTTGGATATAATGCACCGAGTTTGTTGTAATAGCTTTTGCTGACCTTTTTCTCTTCAGATTCTCCAATATCTATGAACTTAGAATTATTGGCAGACTGCTTGAGCAATGTCGCAAAGGATGCTACTTGCACTGCCTGGCTTGAGCTTGCTGAAAAAAATGAAGAGAAACTCCTCAATTTCACTCAAAATCCTACCAGACATAACTCAACCTTCCTATCCCCTGTCCTCTAGAGCAACCTAGGTCCTGGATCAACTGACCCAGGATCCAAAATTGTCCATGTTTCTTTACCTTAATTTAGGTCCACTCCACTATGCTAGGTGGGTTTGTTGAAACTCTGCTGATGCTGAGGAAATTTTTATAGAAAAATTATATGAGTTTAATAAAATTACATTTTAACAATTTTAGCATGGTCTTGACCCCTTTGCTTATCCCATTCTCCATCTCTACAACTGGATTCCAAGAGTTTGGCTCCGTGCTTAGCTGTGGGTGTCTGCTTCTGCTTCCATCAACTACTGGATGAAGGCCTAGAATAGCATTTAAGGTAGACATCAATCTCATTGTAGGGGAAGGGTATTTAAGGTAGCCTCTCCACTATTGCTTAGATTCTTGGGGCCATCCTTGTAGATCTCTGAACTTTTCCCTACTGCCAGATTTCTCTTTAAACCTATAATGGCTGCCTCTATTAAGGTATCTCTTTTCTTGCTGTCCTCTATCTTTCCCCCGAGAAACTCACAGAAGCAGCTGACCTGACCAAGTGGGACCACACAGGACCCCAGTTGTAAAACTGGGGAACCAGCATTGGACTGAACCAAGCCCTTTCAATGTGGGTCTCAGTTAGAAGGCCTGGGCAGTCTATGGGGCCTCTGACAGTGGAACCAGTATTTATCCCTAGTGCACAAATGGACTTTGGGAGCCCATTCTCCATGGGGGGGATACTCTCTCAGCCTAGATACACAGGGAAGAGCCTAGGCTCTGTGCCACAAATGATGTAACAGACTTTGATGACACCCCATGGAAGTCCTCACCCTCCCTGGGAAGTGGATGGGGGTGGGATGGGGGAGGGTCAGTATGGGACATGGAAGGAGAGAGAACCGGGATTGATATGTAAAGTAATATTATTTCTAAATTAAAGAAAAGAAAAAAATCCAAAAATTTTATCTTTTTCTAATATCATTAATATCAATAATAGATTAGCTCAGATAAAATAAGTTTAGTATAAAAATCTAATTTTCATTTTGCATGTGTGAAAGTACATATATGTGTGTATGTGCACATGTGTAGAGGGCAGACGATTTGAACTTTAGTTACTCCTCTATCTTGTGCTATGAGATGGACTCTCACTGGCCTGGAACTCCCTGATTAAGCTAAGCTGGCTTGTCAGAGAGCCTTGGGGCTGCCTCCTCTGTCAGAACATACCACCCAGTTGGCTACTCTCTTCTTCCACTATAGGTATTACAACCAAGTCCTTATCCTTGCTTTCCAAAAACTTTTCAAACTTATTCAATACCCCAGCCCTGGAGTTTGCTTTTTAGATTGATCAACTTTGTGTGTGTGTGTGTGTGTGTGTGTGTGTGTGTGTGTGTGTGTGTGTGCAGGCAGAGGGGCGTGTGGCTCATGGTCTTTTGTTTTTTGAGACCAGGTTTCTCTGTGTAACAGCCCTGGCTGTTCTGGAACTCCCTTTGTAGACCAGGGTGGCCTGAAACTCATAGAGATCCGCCTGCCTCTGCCTCCAGAGTGCTGGGTTTAAAGGCGTGGGCCACCACCACCAGCCTTGAAGCTGTAACTTCAGTCAGTTGAGAGTGTATCAATAAGTGACCAATGAGTTACTTTATGATTGTGTAGAATTGCTTCAGAGTCCACTTACTACTGTTGACATTAAAATACAATAGTATTGTATAGTACCTTTCCATTTAGATTTTAAAGAGTATGGCGAAATAACAGGCACACTCTCTCACACACATACTACCCACTTAAATTTTAAGCAAGGTATTAATAACTTTATTAATACCATTTAAAATATTTAGGTGCTTAAATGAACTACACAAACAAAACTAAGGAAATATATATATATATATATATATATATATATATATATATATATAAAACAAAATGAGATTTACACTGTAAGAAATCAAGCACGGAGGACACCAGAGTCTGTAAATATGTTTCTCTTATTGGTTAATGAATAAAGCACTGTTGGCCAATAGGAAAGCAAGATAGGTGGGACTAGGAGACAAGGAGGAGAGAGGAAGAAGTAGGAAGGAGATTCACATGGAGGACGGGGGAAAGCAGAACTCCGAATCGTCTCTCTCCGGTAAGATAAGACCACATGGAAACAGTTAGATTAATAGGAATGGTTTAATATTTAAGACAGAGCTAGCCTATAAGAAATGCTAGTAACAGTCCAACAGCTTTATATCTAATACAGAGTCTCTGTGTGTTATTTGGGGCTGGCGCAGCTGTGGGACCAGGCCGGCAGAAAAACATGCTCGTAACACCAGAGTGTTCTGAAATGTCCTGTCTATAGTAAACAAATATTGAAAATTGAGTTTGGACTGAAAATTAAAATGAAGCATACTGCTCAGCTAACTCACAGACAGGCTTCCTGGAACATTCTGAGAGCTTTGCTTGAGTGAGAACACATTTCATAATGGCTGTTTAGGTAGAGTCTGCCTAGCACTCTCTCACAGATCCAACTCTGCTTTGTGATAACTTCCAAGTTCTGTACATATTGGTGAGAGGACAAGTGGCTGCATGGACAATGATGAGCCATTCTGAGTGGCAGTGACTTGATTATTACTCTTCCCTGTAGCTCAAGGGAATCTGTAGTGAAATCCAGAATTCTTCTCCCCCTATACTTTTTTTTTTTTTTTTTTCAGGGCTGGACTTATTCACCCAACTTGCACCAAGTGCCAGATGTACTGGTAAGTACCAGAGACAAACATGAATAAAACAAGAACCTTGCCGGAGGAGTTCACAGTCAAGTGAGAAAAGAAAGTGCAAAGTTTAGGACTCCAACTAGACATTCTGTTGTAGTTCAGAAGATACAGAAAGGGAGGGGATTTT
This sequence comes from Phodopus roborovskii, assembly GCF_943737965.1. Taxonomy (NCBI): domain Eukaryota; kingdom Metazoa; phylum Chordata; class Mammalia; order Rodentia; family Cricetidae; genus Phodopus; species Phodopus roborovskii. The sequence goes on from NW_026125023.1 coordinate 106,825, forward strand.
TGCTGGATGAAAACTTGAAGACTTTGGGGCATTGAAGCGTTCAACTAAGATCTATTGATGTTAACATTGCCCTTTTCTCTTGTAACTATTGTTTCCTGTGCAGAATTTAGTCAACTAAGTGATTATGATTTTAGATTCTAACTTCTGTTGTTCTGCCAGCAGATGAATTTAAATATTCTTATTTTCAATTCCTTGATTACTCATCCACAGAAGAGCATCAAGACTGAATTTTAGAAGAATCATTTCCCACATTTGGAAGTAGTCTATGAAATGGGTTGTTATAACTGAGGTCCTTGACTTTCACATTGAAGGTTATCTTCTATGAAGGATGTCTCTAATGAAAATATGTTCTAGGATGAGGAAATGGCTCATTCATCAAGGTGAGTGCTAAGCAAGCATAAGGACCTACATTCAGAACTCCAGCATGTACCTAAAGGCCAGATTGTACCTGCATTCCTGACTCTAGGTAGACAGAGACAAGGAGAGGATCTCTGACATTTGAATTCTGTCAGGTTTCCAGTCTATTTTTCCTTTCCTTGCTTGCCTTGCCTGAGAAAAATGTGGCACTGAAATCTTTAAAATATTGCAGAAGTGTGTATATTGTCAGGAATTTAGTGTTTTATAATATTCTTTGTTCTGGATTCTGTAGGTGGATTTTTCATTGGGACTCAGTTGGTTCCTCAGTAATGGAGACTTATTATTAATTATGAAAAGTCAGTTGATAGCTTAGGCTTGTTCCTGACTAGATCTAACTTAATTAGTCTATTTCTATTAATTTATTTTCTGCCTCATGGCTTTATTACCTCATGTCCATAGTGCCCATCCTGCTTGCTCTTTGTCTCTTGGTCTCTCTCCCTTCTTCTTCCCAGAATCCTCTCTGCCTCAAAAATCCTGCCTAGCTATTGGCCACTCAACTCTTTATTAAACCAGTCACAGTGACACATCTTCGCAAAGTGTAAAGGAATATTCCATAGCAGGACTTATTATTCTCCATAGACCATAAAGCCACAATGCTGGGTTAATGTTTAGGGCTTATCAACACATTTAAGATCTAATCTGATGTTTCCTTGCTGAGTGATTATGCGTCAAAGATTGATTATTATAATCTAAATGTGATTAAATTATCTTATTACAAGTAAAAAAGGAAAATTATATATTTATTCTATACTCACATTTCCAAATTTACTTAAGTGGAAAGAACTTAACTTATTCTGAAATTAATTTGCTCAGTATTTTACCTGAATTCATTCACAGGTCTCCAATTGTTTTAGGCAATTTATCTTATAGGAGATGGTCCTTAACTATCAGTAATAAGTACACAATTATTTTCCTCTTTTTCTAATCCAGCTGATGCCTAATACTATCTAAAGATTCCTCAGGAGCATTCAGAACTTTGCCTACTGAAACCTACATCTCATTGTCTTGCTTCCAGACTTCACTAAAAATGCTCCTCAGTGCTTTCTTCAATGGTATGAGCATTGGGCAAGCAGCCAGCGGTGTTAGTGCATGGAAGCCAGGTAGCTGTCAGAAAGGCTGTGGCAGCATGTCTAATTTTGCTGTATTAAACCTGTCACAAAATGTTAAGTAAGAGATTACGGGAAGTATGCATAGAACGCATGGTTTATAACTTAATAAACGTGTAGTGCTGGGAACAGGCTGAAGCCTCTCTCTTTCATCTTCTCTTCCGTTTGGCTTCGCCAAGCTTTTCATACCACTCCTAAAAGAGTGAGTGAAACTGTAGAAATTTTTCATGAGTCCAAGGAAGGTCTCCCCTGAGCAGTAGCCATACCAACAAATACAAATACCCAAGAAGCTAATGATATTTACACTGGAGTATAGGAGTACATGGATCTAGGATTTAAGGAAATGTAAGGGACCATACTAGGGATGCAGGGGAAGTGGGTTAGAAGAGGCAGGCGGGGGAAGGTGTAAAGGGAAATAATGGAGTGGTATGGGTTATATAGGCTGAGCAATTGGAAGGAAGAGCAGAAGGGAGGGTATGAGATAAGGAACTAACTCAAAGGCCATTGAAAATGCAAACAATAACTTGCTACTGTAGATGCTCTCTGAAACATGTACATGTGCATGTGCAAAAGCAGTTTGAATGGAGTTATCCTATAACAGGAGAGGAGTGACAATGCCTCTCTCAAACATCATAGGCTCTCAGAGAAAAGGCTCAATACCAGGTATGGATTACTTTCTCTTTGTGTTGGCCAGTGGGATCCCTCCCACGGTCATAGGCCACACACCGATTTTACAGGCTCCTCCAGAGCCTCCTCCAGATGGTAAGACCCTATTGCTGAAGACAAGATAAGCTTGAGTTATAGGGCATGGAGAAATCGTTATATTTGTATTTCTTTTGCAAAGGCCAAAAGATACGCCAATATGTATTTATATGATAGATGATGCTCTTGGCCTTAGAACTGGATAGTATTTGCCAACATTTCTCCCTCTCTCTCTTTTTCCATTTGTCATCTATCTGTCTCATGTGGCCCAGGCTGGCCTTGAACTCCCTTTGAATGTCAGATCTTCCTGCTTTTGCCTCTGACGTACTGTGACTGTGAGCCTGTGTCACCATGCCTGGCTCATGCAGTGTTGAGAACCTAGGGTTCCATGAACTCTCGGTAAGCACACAGTCGACTGGGCTGTACCCCAAGTTTCTCTAGGACAAACCTTGCAACTCGGCTCTAATTTTAAATTTAAAATAAAACAGAGCTAGGGTTCGACTCTGAGCACTAAATTTATAGCCGAGTTCACCAGTCATTGCGTTTTTTTATTATTATGCTATTAAGGTTTGTTGAAAAGGAACTTGGGATGCTCATTTTGGAACTAGTGGCTTGTTTCTTTTCTTTTTTTTTTTTTAAAGTTGTGTTCTGTGTTTGTGTGTGTGCATGAGAGAGAGAGAGAGAGAGAGAGAGAGAGAGAGAGAGAGAGAGAGAGAGAGAGAGAACTGGAGTGTTCTGACTGACAGGATAAAATTTAATCACTAGATATCCAGACACCATGGAACAAAGCACCCCCTTCTTGTCCCATTTCTACAACTACTCAGTTTTCTTGGAGTGGTACTGTCATGGAAATTGAGCCATTGAACTATCGAGAAAAGCCATCCTCTGTGCTGGAAGGCAAACTAGATGTTGTGAAACCCATGCATTAACATTTAGAATAAGATTAATGCATCATTATCCACTTTATACACCCACCCCTCAAGTGTAGGTGAAATGAAATAACAGAGACCCCCAAACCCCCACCCTGACTTAGAAACATAAGCGTATGGCGCTGCTTATTGTTTTCTACAAGAATTTCTAAGTGTGTACTGATGATGGGGGTTGTAAGTTGTATACACATCAACTTGGTTCTCTTAAGGGGCAAGAAGTGAATTAGGTATTCCGGATACAGTTGTATGTCTATGAATTATGGGCTTCCGTGCTTTGGAGATCTTAGCATTTTGAATGTGAACTCTCTAAGTTGAAATTCTGCTGAGTAGTCTTCTTAGGTTTCTTTTTGTCAACCATGTTTGATGGAGGAAAAAAAATGCTACCCTACAGTGAAAGCTGCCAAAGAATCCCTGAAAGAATATGAGTTTTCATCCCTGTGAAAGATTTGTGGGGCTTTGGAAATCAAGGGTCTGTCCATGAAGTCTCTCATATATATTATTTGGACATACATTAACTTGTCTATCCATCACCTGCTGTATGGAGCTAACACATAATAGTAACAAAAGGTTTGCTGGTAATAATTTCTAAATGCTGTGTCCAACAGAGACTTAAAATTGCAGTAGCGATGATCAGGATGAAGTTATAGTTTTTATGAAGATGAATGGAAAACCAGAATACAGAGGCGTGTCCACATCTATGATTAAGTAACAAAATGTTTGAGCAGAAAAGAGAGATGCCGGCACTACATCCTTTAGAACTAAGGGATAGTGCATACTATTTTGCAGTTTTCTATAATGTAATATTAGCATAACGATGGATGATGAGTAAGCATATACTTTTTAAAAATTGGGTTGAGACAATTCTCGTGGTAAGGGGAAATAGAAATCTGAGGATTATATTACTATTTAGAATTGTAAATGGCATTGATTACAAATTAAACATAGTAAGTCTTAAGTTGTTGAGATGAAGGCTATTGTAGATATTTGAACTATAGAAATGTATTTGTGTTTTAATCTATTTATTTTTAAAAATTGTACTAGCCTTTTGCATAATTACCAGTAAAAAATTTCAAATGTCTCAAACCTTCCAAAACTATTAAATTGTGCAAACCTTTCAGGCATAACAAAGTTGAGACTCTGTAAATAGTAACAACTAGCCATGTGACATATTTATCCTTCTCTTACAAATCAAGCATGGTCCCCCTGTTTCCCGATAGTGTGCATCAGACCCTGGGCCCATTACTGTCTCTGTAGGAGGTTACCATTTGCTCACTAAAGATACTTTATTCAATCATGTGTGTTTAATATTTTCTTCCTCGCAGACTCTTTTAACCTTGAGGCCACAGAGCAGTCTTCATTAATATCTGCAATTAGTTTGATTTCACAGAAGGAATCACCTGACATTTTGTTAACTATAACTCATTAGGCTAACACCGTTTTCTAATAACAGGTTTTCCAAAAAATATAAACCCTGGTGAAATGTGATGACTTTAAACAGGTCTGGTAAACAATGCTAACACGTCATAGTATGATGAACACATCTGAATGTTGGAAGTTTTACAACAAATACAAGGAGAGATCATAGGGCAATATACACTTTTAAGTTCCAATTAGATCTTTACCTTCAGTGAACGTGATTTTTAAAATCATATATAGGCAATAATGTACATTATGAGGTAGGAATTTTTATCCCGCCAGCCTAGTTGCACAGAAAGACTTATATTAATTATGAAGCTGTTGCACAATGACTAGGGCTTCTTATTGGTTGGCTCTGTCTTAATTATTAACCCATTTCTACTAATCTAAGTATTTCCACAAGGCTGTGGCTTTCCTGGTAAAGCCCAGCATGGTGTTACTCCTCCAGCAGCCTACCTAGTAACTGCTGGATGTTTCTGCAGTGAAGAGAGTGATTTCCTATTTGTCCCTGCTTATATTCTGATTGTGTTCAGCTATATCACTTCCTGGGCTCACATGACAACTCCTCTCGGCCTACACTTCCCAGAATCCTCCTTGTCTCCTAGCCCTACCTATCATCCTGCCTGGCCAATCAGTGTTTTATTCATCAACCAGTAAGGCAAACATATGTAAAGAAGAACATTGCCCATCAGTTATCCTCATTTAAAGGTGAGGAAATATCTAGCTCTGGCTGCTAGTAGACTGTAGTCTGGTCTTGTGTTGCTTAAGGAAAACCTTAGGAGGGCACAGAAAACCATTTTTTTTTCCAGGTCAGGCTTTCCAATTTGAATAGTTTTCTTTAAAAATAAAAATTAAAGCTGTAAACTATGTGTATGTTTATATGCCCGTGCACTGATCTGCAGGAGTGTATGTATCTTTGTAGGGTTAGATCCTTCCAGGCTGACTTTGTGTTGGAACAGTAAGCTCTCCTAGCTAATGAAGCATCTCCCCTGTCCCTAAGCTTCCTTCTTTGCTTATTTTTGGTTTTATTTCCAAACGCTGCCTGTTTCTAAAAGTGTCATCTGCCTGTAAAAATAAAGAGGAAAATGGTATCTTTTGCTAAAACATGGATGAGCCCAGAAGAGTTTAAGTAACAGAGGCATAGGAAAGATAAATGTTATGTAATCTTGTTAGGGAAGATAGTGGCTCTATGGTCAAGAACACATACTGCTCTTGAACAAAGACATGAGTTTGGTCCCCCAGCACTGGTTTCTAGAAGCTTACCACCTTCAACTCATTTTACAAGGGATCCATCACTGTTTTCTGGCTGCTATGGGACATGTATGCCCCATCACGTAATTTAAAATGATAAAAAAATAATAGTGTATCTTTTGCCCTCGTCCTCAATTAATTTTCAATCTTTCACTAATCAGAGGCAAATCTCCATGGGAGAAGTGCATTTTGATCCCTCTTTACTACCTCCAAAAGTTACACTCTGAATTATATTGTCCATAACTGTTAAACATCAAACACTTCTTAAGGGTGTGTGTGTGTGTGTGTGTGTGTGTGTGTGTGTGTGTGTGTAAATTTATATAATGTAAATTTCCACCAAGCTGTACTTCGTCAGATGGATTAATATAACACTGTACTTGTCATATGGCTCCAAGCTGCTCTGTTTTTAGTGGGAGTATGTGAGTCACAGATGGGAATTGATGCTGAGATCATTTCTCACAGGCACAGGACCACTGCCCCTGCACCCAAGCATCCAGTGGTTGTCTTAGGACATGAGCACCATCACTGGAAGTCTACTGTACAATGGCAATCTAATTGGTTACAGAGAATGGATGCCCACACATCTCTAAATCAAGTTAGCTTTGTCTCGTCAATTTATTTATTGTACTTTTTTTAAAGTATGAAAAGACCATGCCAGAGCTCCTAAGGCCTAGTAACCATGGCTGCATTTTTAAATTGTCATCCAGATTTTATTTACTTTACTCTCCTGCTCAGTTACTTAAAAGTGTGGTTTGGAGAGAAGGCTCACAGATTCATAGCAGTGGCTGCTTTTACAGAGGTCCTGAGGTCAATTCCCAGCACCGCATGGCAGCTCACAACCATTTATAAATGTAGTGCCCTCTTGTGGTGGGCATACAAAACACATGTATACATTAAAGAGTGGGGGGGGGGGTAAAAATAAAAATGCATTTCTGTTTGGTGTAAACACTGGGACTCTGTGTTGTTCAACATGACACAATGTGAGTTAATATCATTAAAGACCACGATGCTTGAGCTCAGCAAAAATGATGCAAAGGTAACTTACAGGTTATGATCACTTGGCTTATGACTGGCTTCACAATGGTGTGAAAACTGTTTATTCCCAAGGAACTGCCTGTTGATGTTTGTTTTTTTATAAAGTTTTTCAAGAATGGCGATATGCTGTATGGTATGAAGCTTCGCTTGGTGTTGGTTATTGTGAATGAGCCACAGCTTCCAGCCAGCAATATGAGCACAAACATTAACAACCAATAACGTACCTGCAGGACACTGTATCCAATGGATTAAATGAGGTATGCAATACTCCCCATTAAATAGCCTTTCCATTAAATGATATTGGTCAATTGTAGGCTCAGCTGAGTGTCCTGAGAAGATCTAATGAAATCTGGATTTAGCCACAATACTTAGTAAGCTAAATACATTAAACGCATTTTAGTGTACAATATTCTCAACTTTCAGTGCATTCTTCTGGATGTAACTCCATCGTAAGTGAAGGAGTTGTGTAATTTTGATATAATGTCATATCAATGGTATAAGAGCTTAAAAACACAGAAGCTCAGAAGCTCAAGGCTAAGTCTTAACTTCCAGATTCTAAACACCATGCTCACAACAGCAACCAAATGCCCTGTTCACTGTTCTTACTAGGTCATTACAAGGCTTCTATATGCAAACTTTCCCCAGTGGAGAACACGCTGCAGTGATTTATTCTAATTTTCAAAGAGCTCTCTGGAATAATACTGGAAACAACTAGTTGAAGCTTTGCTTAAGTAGGTATTTGGAGGAAGGTGCTTGTGTCCTACTAGATACATTGTATAGTCTACAAGCCAGATGTCTTTAGTGCCTTTGAAACTTTCTGAACGGAATAGTGGTTTGTTTGTTTTTGGGGTGTGTGTGTGTGTGTGTATGTGTGAGATAATGTATGTACCCAGTGTAAATAGTAAGGTTTTTTGCTTCCTCCAGAGATGCATTTTCACTAAGGGTCAGATATATACATATGCATTTCTTTAAAACTACCCAAGCTTGCACATAAACCTTCCAATGAAGTAACTACCACGGCATTAGTATTGCCTCTCTGATTTCAGAGACATTCTCTGGAGATGCCTAATGACACTGTGACAGTTATCTCACTTAATAAAGCATCAATTCATGCGTGAAATGCTAAACATCATTAAATTATTGCTAATCTCAATTTTTCTCATGTCAACTATTAATATTAAACAATATCAAGGCAATTGCACTTCTGTCACAGGTTGTAATTATGCTTATTTGTGTATCCCATTTTTATTGTAAGATAAGAAAGTTACTGAGGGGAAATGTTAGTCTTTGATATATGGGAATTTCACAAAATGTATAGTAATTTTTTTTTTTTTTTTACTTTCAAAATGTGCCCAGGTGTTTGACTAGATGTTTTTGACCACAAGGCTTAACTCTAAAGAGCATCGCTCATTCACTAGTTCTAAACTCCCCGCTCTACCTACCTTCTAAGATCCAGATGTTGGCTTATTGTCTGTCCACTCTATACCCAACACTTTTAACAGGCCCTGTAGAAGTTTTTCCTTAATATGTGGTTCTTTAATGGAGATGTCTCCAAGAACATGTCCCATAGTTTACCAATGAAGCAATGCCTTCCTAAAGCTAGAATGACTTTGCTTCACATGCTGTAATTGCCAATAGAATTTCTAGACTGGGGACTTAGAGAATGTTCCGTTGTCTCCTTTTTCTGTGACTAATATGTGACCTCGCAAAAGTTTGTTGGCTGTAGTTTGTACTTTTACAAACTAAGGAGATAGGATTGGGTTGATTTAAGGTCCTATGCCTAAATCCCTGGATGGCGCTGGCAATAGGTGCTGTAATTCCTCTACCCAGGAGGCCGAACTGGCATGGTGATAGATTGGATGAGGCAAACCTGGGCTACATAATAAAACTCTTACAAAATAAATTAATTAAACCATTAAAATATAAAATACCCAAAAGTTGCTATGTGGGTGAATCTGCTCTGTCAGTCAACCCACAGGCTCCAGTAACAAACTGTATGTACATTATGCATTAAAAAAAATACAAAAAACCATCAGTGTTGCTTCGTTTTTGTGAGTGACATAGATTAGTCTTCCATGGTTTTTGTCTTATGCTCCTTTGGGAAATGATGGACCCGGAGAATTTCCAAGAGTGGAATAGCTGACATTTTGCCATCACAGCTATGAATGATGTAAGGACCTCTGTAGAACCGGACACTATTGTTAGTTACCGGCTACAGGTGTCAACACTCAACCCATAGTCACAGGAAGGGATGAAGATTTTTATCTTTGCTGGTGAACATTAGCGATAAATATTTGAACGGTACAAAACTGTAAACCTTTAAGTTTTTTCCACTTCGTTAATAAAACCAGTCGCAAAATTACCTTTTTCCTTTTTTTTAAACATTCGAAAAAGTGCTCATCATGAGGGTTGGTGACCGAGTTTGGGTGCTGGTAAAGGAGAGACTGCTTCCACGGGGAGCATGTCTATTTGGCCCACTGGGAAAATGTTCTGGAAGGAGAAGCACGTGATGGTGATGATTACATTGCAAACGAACGGCTTTTTTTGTTTGTTTGTTTCATTTGTGGTTTTTATGGCTCACCTGATGTCTGAATTTGTCATATCTTTGTTTCCTGAATGTGGCCTGTTGCATGAAGAGTGAGAAAAAAAAAAAAAGTCATCAGGACCATTTCAACCGCCGTGAGGAGTGTGCAGTGAAGCTGGCTGCTAAAAGCTGTTAATTGCAGCTTACAGAAGAGAAATCCCTTATCTTTGAAAGTTCCTTTGCTTGACCCACTCGTTCTTCCTGGGAGGGATTAATGCTTAATTAGAAAAAGATGCTAAAACAATCTGTGTGCTTCCAGGATGCAAACCTCACCTTAGTTTTCAAGATGCTTAACAAGGTAACATGCTAATTGTTTAATGAATGAGTCACACTGAGAACTAGAGACGCGTGTTTAAAAAACAAAAAACAAAAACAAAAAAATAAATAAAACCCAAAAACCAGCTCGTACCGCGACTGGCTCAGCTCCCAGAAATCAGTCCACTGACACCCAGTGCCAAGACTGTTTGTGTTGTGTTTGGTGCTTGCTTTTGTTTCTCAACCTCTGAGTGTAAACATGTTTGCGGAGGTACACTGTTAGAGACCAGGAAGCCACGAGAGGCGAAGGAGAAGAGTTCTGGTGAAGGAGTTGGGGGGTGGGTGTGGGGAGGGGGCAAGGCGGTCGGAGCCCTCCCTCTTACTTTTGGAGTGAAATTGCGTGTTATTGGCTAATGCCTGGCATATCTGCATTTCGACCTTGGTGTGAGGCTGTAGGGAAATGAGAGCTGCCTGCACCCTTCTGCGAAGGGCACAAGGCACTGCCAGCCCAACTTCACACTTCGCCTGGCTGTCAAAGGGCTCGCTCCCTCACAACAATACCCCAATGTTTCGCTAGACTGGCTCCAGGGCGCTTTGTGAGCGAGGAGGTATGGGTGGAATGCCAGGTATGTCTGCAGAGCAAAGCAGTGCAGGCCGGCCGACGCCAGGAGAGAATAGGCAGGTACCGATTGAGTTACAGGGTTTCTGCAAATCTAATCCCCATGTAATGTGAGACTTCTTATGGAGCCAGCCTCTACTAGGGCTGTGAAGTCTGAGGATATGAACCGTTTTTTTTTTGGGGGGGGGGGGGAACTGAACCCAGCTTCAGTTGACCGAAGTGAACAGCTTCTAATCCCTGCAAAGTTGTTTAAAGGCGGTAGTTATTAGATGTCAGTTCCCAATTGTATGAATAAAGAGATCTTACTGACCAGACATTCAATATACCTGCAGTACACCGAACACACAATACAGCTACAACCACTATTTTAAGGAACTCTCTACTTAGTATGTCTGACACTGGATACTCTATACATTACTAATGATAGGTATGAATAATTTATGGTGCATTTCTTCCATGTGACAAGCTTGTTATGAAAATTTAAAGTAACATAGTTATTTATTACTGTCTCAAAAGCATCTACTTAAGGGAAACGTTTATTTTCTGGGACATCTTCATTAATTATCACAATAAGCTGATGGTATATTTATTAAATGCAAGAAATCAAGATAGCCAACCTTAACAGGAAAAAATACCTACGTATCAGAATCTCATATATCTATGATGATTGCCCCCAATAAAGGCATCGTTGTTGGAAAGAATGTAGAAGAAATACATGTTTCTGCGTTTAATATTTAATGTGAGAACTCTCTAAGTCACGTTTACTAAGACAAAATGACCAGTCTTCCAAGCCACTCTATAATTGTACAATAAGAAAACAGGAAAATTATCATTATTTTGTTAATACACTGTGACAAAGCTTCTGTCATTACCCCCAAATCCCATAGTACAAAATAATGTTTTTCCAGCATCATGGATCAAGCCCAGGCCCTTAAGCCTCTAGGCAACCTCTCTGCTGCTTCCTAGCTTCTGAGCTACCAAATCAATTTGTTTCCATGGGTCCCAGGGTGCTTGCCTTTAAGTGGGGACATAAAACTGATTTTAAATAAGGAAGCAGAATCTGTGTCCTCAAGCTCAGGTGAGGGTTAACTATGGTTTGATAACACCAGTGAAAACAGTTCTAGACATCCTGCAGTGGGGGATAGCAATGTCCCTGTAGCTCTAAAGGGGTGCCAGGCCAGTCTCCATGTGTTCTAAACTGAGGCCTGTCTGTGTGGAGGAGGCTCACATACTGCACGGCAAAGCCATACTCTGTTATAAACATTCACTGGAATCAGAGGGAGAAAAAACAAAACAAAACAAAAAAAACAAAAACAGGCCCACCCCTCCCCCCTTGCCTCTCTCCTTCCCCTCCCCCTCCCCCTCCCCTCCCCCGTCCCCTCTCCCCTCCCCCTCTCCCCCCACCTGCTTCAGGCTGAACTGCAGAGCTCAGGCAGAATTTACTGAAGGAGTTGCCCTACATACTATTACAAGTTAGCTTTTAAGTTAATTTGTGACTTTAAAGTCAACCCAATCTTAAATTTGCTCACTCCCCTGTACAGCATGTTCCTTTCAAGCTATTGCCAATTTCATTCCTGTTTCACCTTTGTGGTAGATAAGACGATTGCATTAAATCTTGGAGTACCGAGACAGCCCCTAGAAAACAGCAGTCCGTACCCAAGAAAAGAATGTGGGAAGATATTCTAAGCAGATTTTTTTTTTTGAAACGCCAAAAACATTGATCAAAACTAATAAATTAACAACAGCACATCTTATTTTAATGTCGTTCCTAAACCCCAAGTTATTAGTATCTACAATGCTGGGTATCAATAACAATATCCCCCACCTGCTGAGTATTTTACTGGGTAAGCATATTCGATGTTAATTGTTGCTTTGACTTTGGTTTTTTTTTTTTTTTTTTTTTTTTTTAAACACTACATGAAATGTCTTTGTTTTCAGACCAGGCACATATTTGAAATAGCAAATGTATCTCTATCAGTAGATTTATTTTCATACTTTAGAGATGCCACATTCAAGATTCATAAAATAACTCATCTTAGGAAGAATTCCTCTTATTATAGAAAAATTAGAATAAATGCTTATTTAAAAATTTTTAAACTAAGAAATTTATGTACAGAGAATTTTACTTATTTATTATATATGTTTTGACTGCATATTTTTCTCTGTATCATGTGTGATGCTAGGAGACCACAGAGGACAGAAGAGGGTGTTGGATCCCCTGGAACTGGCACCACAAACAGCTGTAAGCCACCAGGTAGGTTCTGGGAATTGAACCTACATCGTTTAGAAGAGTAGCCAATGTTCTTAACCACTGAGAAATCTCTCCAGCCTCTAAAATTAAAATGTAAAGAAATTCAGTGAAGACTTACAAATGCAGAACCTTGATCAACAGCAGAATATGAACTTAACATGAACCATGGGTCACAACCGCAGCACCAACACACCATAGAAGTGAAGTTTATAACATGTTTTTCATAGCTTTGTTATAGAGCAGTAAGAGGTTTTAAAATCTGATTTGCTTAGAATTGTTTAAAATTCAATTACATTTCTTAGGTGGGCAAGATGACTCAGTGGATACAAGCATTTGCTGAACAAACCTGTCATCCTGAGTTAAATCCTATGGGTATCATGATTGAAGGAAAGAACAGATTCCCTAAATTTGGTTTCCATACATGTGCCATGGCAAATAAACACACACACACACCAATAAATAAAATTGAAAGTAATTAAAATTCCTGATGTATATCCTGTGTGTACTTGAAAGTGTGTATGTGTATATACACACACACAGACACACACACACACACACACACACACACACATTTATATATTCTATTGTTATTGAACACCATGTTTGATAGATATTAGTTAGGTTATGTTGGGTAATTGGGTCAAATTAGCTTGTTGATGTTCTACTATAACAGGGCAAGACAGTGCAGAGGTTTTCCATCTTGTATTCTTGGCTCAGGACATTCTAGGTTTAACTGGAATTTGATCACCTTGATGGAAGTGCTATGGAAAATTACTCAACCCTATCCTAAAAAACCTGAGGTCAAGACTACAAGCTTGTGCAAACCTCCCTCTCTAGGCGACTGCTTGTCTTCGCTTTCTGTTAAACCGCTTGCTTGTACAGACCCCCACCCCCACCCTGCCTCCAACCCCTGAAGCTGCCTAGTGAGATAACAGGGTACAGTCCCCCCCCCCCCTTAAAACCCTTTACCCTAAACACTCGGTGCTACTCTTGGATCCAGGAATACCTGAGTGCGGTCCCAGATGGCTAGAAAAAAGACTCTCAGTTGGCTGCAGACTGTGTCTGAGTGGTCTTCTCTGCTAGGCCCTTCGACACACTAAATGCGTATTCTCTCCAGTGATGGGAAAACAGGAATGAAAATTACTTAGTCGGTTTTTACATCTATTTCCTTTGCTTCCATAGCAGCTCTAGTTGCCTATGTTTTATGTTCAGGAGGACTACTGTGAAACAGTTTCTCCTTAACAAGACAGGACAATTCTATTCATGAACTCAGAACAGCCGTGGCTGCCTGCACAGGATCTACACAAGATCAAGCCAGTCAAAATTCCAGCATGGGTGGAGGGAAGAAGGGTCACAATGTTCTGCCACTAGCTGAGGAATTGTGACAGGTGTAGGCTGCTGGGTAGGGTAGGAGAGTATGTGTTCTTTGGGGCAGTAGCCTATGGTAGGTGACTAATGCTCCAGAAGTTGTCTCAATGCACATGTACACACACAAAACACCTGTGACTGGACTAAGGGTGTTATGAAAGGCAGATCTGGAGTTAAAAGGGGAGCTCAGCGGAGGGTGTCTAGGAGGAGCTAGAGAAAACAGGGGATTGGCAAGTTGAAAATACATTGCATACAAGTCTGGAATTCTCAAAGAAAGAAAAGAAAGGGAGGAAGGTCATTATTTAACATCAATTTTATGAGGGGCCTAAATGTAGTTTTCTTCTCATTTCCTGGACTTTGAGCTCATTGTCTTTCTTAGACTGAAGCATTTGTTGTTTATATTAGATTCAGAATGTTTTTCACTATTATTTTTTTCGTTTGCTTTCCTCGCCTTCCTCCTTGGAGACTTGGAGTATAACACATTAAATCACTTCATGTTATCCTTACACTGAAGACTTTATTTATGTTTCAAATTATCTTTATAATGCTTCTTGATATCTTCCTTATCACTACCTAATTTTCAAACGGGCAGAACACAGTTTAAATATCAGTTTTAATGTGTTTCTGATAATCATAGCACTTCACTTTCTCATCTTTGTGTCAGGATCAATTGACTATTCTCATTTTAGGTTATGTTTTCCTTCTTTGCTTTTCGACTTCTCGAGTAGATTCCAGGCGTTGTGAAATTTGTCTTTTGAGGTAAGGGAGACTTTGTATTCTTGAACTTTGTTCTTGGCTGATAAGTTTCTTGGAAGTAGTTCAATCACTTTGGTAATGATTTATGATTTTAAGGTGTTTTTGAGCAAGGCATATCTCAGGACTAATTGATCTTCACTTTGAAATAAGACCTGACTGAGTCCTTTACTAAATACTCCATGAGTCTTTCCAGTCTGGTGTATACAAACAGTGGTTTTTGTAGGCCCTGGTCTATGAATGAGCATTGTCTCTTGAATCATCTCAGAAGTTCTTCCTGCATACATGTGCTGATCAACACTCTAGGGGGAAAAATATGTTTGGCTGATCCTGTGTAGATCTTGGTTTGTGCAATGTTTTTTCCTAGTACTGCAGAGAACACTTACCACCTTGGCCTTTCCAAGTCTATTCTCTGACTTCTTAATCTAGGAGGATGGCCTCCAACTCAAGCAAAAGTCCCAGGCTACCTTGCATCCTGCACCCTAGCATGCCTCCCTTTTTCTGGAAATACGCAAACCTCAAAGTGTTAATCTCTGTCTCTTAGCATCAGTGTCTTGTGTAGAATTGTGAAAAACACTGACTTACTTCATATTTTGCTTTCTTGATTTTTCAGCCTGGTGGGCTATTCCAACCCATTTATTTATAAATTGAGGAAATATAACTCAAATTACAATTCAGGTAGAAAATTAATAGATTCTGGGGAAGTTCATGCTAATTACTAGTTCCATCTTAAGAATGGAGGATATTGATGCATAAGAAATTAAATAACTTTAACACTGTCACGTGTTTAGATATGGTTGCTATTGATACGAATTTCTATTTATAATAATCTGTCTTCTTACTCCTATTTTTGTAAATTTCTGTGTGTGTGCGTTTTAGTAATACACAAATTAGAAAGGAATATGTGCCAGACTTCATTCCTCAATTTAGACCTAAAAAACAGAATGTTTATTTGTAACCTGAAGGCTTGTATAGATTTGGAGGAGACAATAAAAGGAATTAGGTGGCACTAATTGTTTCTTCCTGTCCTCCAGTTCCTGACCTTTACTAAACAGAAAGCAGAAAAATCAGAGTGGTCTTAGAAAATAGCCTACTCCATTAACATCAATGTACTCATACTTACCATCTGAAAGAGAGACAAGAGATATCGCGGTAAATAAGGATCAGGATAAACAAATAGGCCGAATAGATGTTTATTCAGGGAGAAATAACTTACAACCTAGACAGATGAACACCAGAAAATTCAACCCCATCCTCTCCTGTCCGAGTCCTGCCAGCAAGAGAGCTTTTCCGGGCTCTCCCTCCGACCCTCCTTCCACAGGTCACTTCCGCCCATGGCTCCACCCCCGATGGGCGTGGTCAGTGCCACAGAAGGACTATCTCACTACGCAGAGGACAGGACAGAAGATGGTTAGACAGATAGGCGAGTATAGAGAAAGAAGGAGGGAAATCACTTTCTATATAAAGAGAGAACATGAGAGATTGCTTATTGAGTCGAGTTGAGAAATATACATCTTTTATCGCTATCTAAGACAATAGCTTCCCAGGACATGGGCTCACAATAAAAATGCTTAGTACAACTGGAAGTTGAACAAGAGGAGAAAGAACTTGTGGACAGTGGTCATGCTTTGAAATGACTGGTTTTATTGATTTGGCATTGCTTCAGATTTTTACTTCTATGGTATTGCTGATATTTAATATATATATATATATATATACATATATATGTGTGTGTGTGTGTGTATACACACTCTTTGATATATATATATATATATATCAAGGACACTGTTTGATATGATAACTTAGATCTCTTGTAGAGGCCACTTGCCCCAAAATATTTATCAGTCCAAGGCAGCATTTTGAAAGAGCGTTCCACAATTGTGGCCTTGAAACAGCAGCAACAACAAAGAACCTGCCTGTTACAATAAAATGAGCTCCTGCTTTGACAAGACTTCTGGCTCAGTATGGTTCTCTCTGGTGAATAGGAGGGAGGTCTGGGTCCTCAACAGTCTCCATCCAGCTCAGCCCCAAGTAGAGAGCTGGACTGGCTCCTCCCACAGCTCTACTTACCAGAGGACCCTGCCCAACCCTTTTTGCTTTACTGTGGCTTTTTTTTTTTTTTTTTTTTTTTTTTTGTCGTTGATGGACACTGTGTATGCTGCCTACATAAGGGTGAGAATTAAATAATTTTCTGAGTCTGTCTACAGAATAATGATCCAGGGAAACTGACCTGTCACTATGTGCATAGCTCATGCAAGTAATCTCAGCACTTGGGAAGCCGAGGCCTGGAGAATCGCAAGTGTGAAAGCCTCTGTTATCTGGCATTCCAGATTACTTCAATGCACATGGTGAGGCGATCTCAAAAATCAACAAACTCGAGGAAGTTAACTTATGAAATAAATTGTGTAAGTACATTTTCATGTGCTACTATAGTTGTATTTTTTAATTATTTCCTTCGGGGTTTTCTCCTTATTTTTCTTTTTTCTTTCTTTCTCTTTTTTTCTTTTGTAATATAATACATCATTTCTCCCTTTCCCTTCCTCCCTCCAAAACTTCTCATATGGTTCTACTAAATATGTAAACACAGCCTGCTCAGACTTTACAATCTGCTTGTTTTCATGTTTGACCATTTTCCGTTGGATAATATATCGGTGCACTCTTCCCTGGGATGGACTCTCTTGCTCTCAACATTCATCAGTTTCCTATTGTAAGAAAAAAAAACAACAACAAACATAAAATCAAGACTGGCAAGCCCAACTAACCAAAGGGAAAAAAAAAAAAAGGGGGTCAGGGAGGTAAGATCCAAATTAACAGAGTCAGAAATAAGCAGGGAAACATTACAACAGATACTAAAGGGAATTCTGAATATTACCAGAGAATACTTTCAAAACCTAAAAGCAAGGAATTAGCTTCTAGACTCAGCCATAGTGTGTTTTTCAAACTAAGAACTATTTGAAAGACCCTGAGAAACTTAATGATGCCAGTTCTTCCAAGGGTAATCTTATATACTAGTCAGGTTTAGTAGCTCAAGTACCGTCTTTCTAAGAGCCGTTCTTGCACTCGCTACTTAAATGAGAGAAATGAATAGAAAATCTCTAGTCAAAAGTCATGCGAGAAATACTACCAATAAGTAATGAAACACTGAAATTGTATCTTGGGGGACAAAGGACAGAGGCTTGGTATGGGTGGCACAAGGAGGAATTGAGGGTTCATCTTCATTTCCTTCTAATATAATTGCATAAGAAGCTTTTTATTTCATCAGGAAGTAACTTAGCAATGGCCTTCTTGACATTTCCTAATCACTTTAATAATGCATCGGGCAGACTTTAAAAATGCAGTGGTATTAGTATCTGAGGAGGAAAACCCTTATTGTTCATAAATTACAAATTCCCTATCTCAATTGCAATTGAGTTTTAATATTTCCTTTCTAGAAAAGCCCTAGTACTTGGTCTTCAAGGGCCAGCGCTGTACTCTGGGGAGTGGGCCGAATGGTTTAATGTGTCCTTCCAACTTGATTTCTGTAATTCAGGAAAGCCTCATAAAATACAAGCTTCCTTTGTGAATTAACTTTTTCTGAAAGTATGTAAGTTACTTTCTTCTCTTTGGAAATGCTTAAAAGTGTTTAACAATATTAGAAATATTTACTGAAGCCGTATTGAAAAATAACCACTAAATTAAACTTAGTGGTCTGAGTGTAATTCTTCCAAAAGGATATGATATCTTCACCCCCCTTTCCAATTCATGGAAGCCATCCTTCACAACAGCAAGCAACACATAGAAAGGAAATATTTTGTTAAAAAAAAAAAAAGAAAGAAAAGAAAAAGTTTAAGTGACGCTAATATTTAGTTACCAAATACATTTTAAGCAAAAAGAAAGGAGCTAATGTACCACTGTTAAAGGAATAAAACGCTTACACACAACACTATAGCACATCATTCGGATTTCAAAACCAGTAGTAGGTAATACCTGAGAATTTGCTGAAAATTGAGTATGCTCCAGAGAGAGTAATAATCTTATCAGAAACATATCACATTGATTTACTGTATTTGATAATTATGATGAACCAAAAATTATCATCATAGGGATAATTAACTGAAACACAATGAGTCATGAATTTTTAAGCTTATGGGAGCTCTGTTGGAAATCCAAGGCAGAATGCATGAACCAAGAAGAACTAAATACACATTTGCAACCCATCTATTCTTCATGGAACTTTTGGTTAATTAGCAGTCAACTAAAACAAAGTGTGCATGGGAATACTATACGGCACTCTTACTTTATATGCTAAATTTGAAATTAAAATTAACTTTAAATAGTATTAAAGATCTTCATCCATGCATTTGAGTTCTGTACAATACAATATCACCTACAAAGCTGTGCATATGTGACTTTGTGTCTTGTCTAGAAATTAGCAGCATGCATAGATACTGGTGACACATATTTAAGGAAAGTAGATATAATTTGTATGCCTGTAATTCTAAACCAGCCAGGAATTTCACTTAGGTAATATATAACAAGGCATTCAAACTATTTAATATTATTAATGGATTCATAATATTTATATTATGTGACTTCCTCCTCAATCGAAGGTGTGAAGAGATTCCCAGTCACCTACTATTAATTTAATATAATTTGATAGTAGTGAATTGTGTAATTAACTTTTAGTATAATTTGTCCCAAACTTTAGCTATAAAGCTCCACCATAAATGAATAATAACTTTAATATGGGCTTTGAAAGGATGTAATATCAGAGAATGGCATTTCTAGCTTTCAGAGATAACCTAAAGTTCAACAAACCAAGCTTCCTCTGTTGAATTAACTTAGAAACCATTATAGCTGCTTTCTGAACTGTATGATTGATTAAAGATAAGTGAAAAATTACAAAACTCTATGGATTAAATAGAACAGCATTATCCACTAAAGGGAATGAAGTTCTGATGTGTACCATCACAGATGGATCTTGGAATACTTATTCTAAATAAAATGAGCAAAACACAGGAATGACTTGATTGCATGTAAGAAATGTATAGAATATGTAACCCATAGAAATTGCAAGCAGATTGTAGGTAGTCTGAGGCTTAGACAATAGTGGATTGGGGAATTGTTATTTAATGTCTACAGAGGTTCTGTTACATAATGAAAGATTTTGAAAATGAATAGTTGTTGGGGTGTGCTTCATTATATATTATATGTCTATATTAAATGTCAATAAAATATACACTAAAACTTGTTAAGTTTTGGATCCCCAGAATATTTGCTATAATTACTTGATGCAACTGAATGTGGCAGCCATTACCCGTACAGTATCAATATTTTATCTGTACTTATTTTCTGCTTTGTTTTTTTCTTCCTAGAACCTTGTAGTTGATTCTAGTACATGAGCTGTACCAAACATTCACAACTACAGATTTTGTCACATACTTTTAACCCCATGATCTAAGGTATCCACTTTCCCTGAATTACTCCATTAACAACCAGACCTTATAGACTGTGTTCGTTCAGATTAGCTCTTTAGTCATTGCACAGTTCAGTCTCAGAATCTCTCCATTCCATCTAGGACCAGAGTTTACTCCTTTATTGCTCCCTAGGACAGTTAATCCCCACTATACCTGCAAACTTCTTTTGTGATGGATTCAATTAACGATCACCCCCCAGAAGTCCTATGGCAATATAGGCATATGTCATAGTGGGTAAACTTTGACTTGTCTAAATTAGAATCCTAAATCCTGTCACTCATTACCTTAATTATCCAAGCAATGTAGGCTTTACAAAGTATGAAATTAATTAGTAAATAGGATACAAAGATGTTCATTTTAATATGGGAAGGAGAGTAATTATACATATACACTGTAACGTTATGCAGTAATAAGGAGAATTCTAGATCTATATATTATGGTGAGCTAAATTTTCCACATCAGGCTGCTTTTAGAATGGGGAATAAAAAAAACTGTAGGTGTTGTAACTCAAAATACTAAAAAAAAAAAAAAAAAAAAAAAAAAAAAGCTGAAAGACACTTAAGAAAGTGCTGGACATCCTTAGCTATCAGGAAAATGCAAATCAAAACAACTCTGAGATACCATCTTACTCCTGCCAGAATGGCTAAAATTATAAATACCAATGACTCATGCTGGAGAGGATGTGGAGAAAGGGGAACACTCCTCCACTGCTGGTGGGAGTGAAAACTTGTACAGCCATTTTGGAGATCAGTATGGCGGTTCCTCAGGAAAATGGGAATTAGTTTACCACAGGACCCGGCAATCCCCCTCTTAGGCATATACCCAAAAGGTGCACATTCATACAACAAAGACATCTGTCCAACTATGTTTATAGCAGCATTATTTGTAAAGCTAGAACCTGAAAGCAACCTAGATGCCCCTCAACTGAAGAATGGATAAAGAAGATGTGGCACATCTACAAAATGAAATACTACTCTGTGGATGAAAAACAATAGAATATTGAAATTCGCAGGCAAATAGATGGAACTTGAAGAAACCATCCTGAATGAGGTAACCCAGTCACAAAAAGAGGAACATGATATGTACTAACTCATATATGGATTTTAGGCCTAGAGCAAAGGATCACCAGCCTACAATTCACACTGCCAGAGAAACTAGGATACAGGGAGGATTCTAAGTGATTCCTATAAGGTCCCTCACAGAAGGGGAAAGGAACAAGATCTCCTGAGCATATGGGGAGTGGGGGAGGCAGTGAATGGAGAGAGAACTAGGAGAAAGAGGGGAGGAGAGGAAATCTCGTGGGACTAGGAAGATTGAGTCAGGGGAGGAATAGAGGAGAGAGAAGAGAGAGAGAGAGAGAGAGAGAGAGAGAGAGAGAGAGAGAGAGAGAGAGAGACCATAAAAGAGGGAGTCATTACAGGTTTGAAGAGAAAACTGACTCTAGAGAAATGTCCAGAGACCTACAGGACTGACCCAACTAACAATTTGAGCAACAGTGGAAAGGCTACCATAAATGCCCTTCCCTGATAATGAGATTGGTGATTACTTATCCACCATCGTAGAGCCCTCATCTAGTAGCTGATGGAAACAGAAGCAGACACCCACAGCTAAACACTGAGCCGAACTGGAATCCAAATGCAGAGAGGGAGGACAAGACCAGGCTACAGAAACCCACAGAGACAGCTGACTTTGGGAGCACATTCCCCATGGAGGGATACTCCCTTAACCTAGAGGCAAAAGGGAGGTCCTAGTCCCTACTCCAAAAGACTTGACAGATTTTGTTGATCCCTCCTGGAAGGCATCACCCTACATGTGGAGTGGGGGGAATGGGATGGGAGGGGAGGGTGGTCAGGCGGCATGGGAGGATGGAAGAGAGGGAGGGAGGGAGGGAAGGAGAGGGAACTGGAATCGATATGTAAAATAAGAAAAATTAAAAAAAATACTAAGTATTTTTAACTGCTTGCCATCAGAATAGGTTTATGAATTCTGTGTGTGTGTGTGTGTGTGTGTGTGTGTGTGTGTGTGTGTGTGTGTGTTTCAAGATAGGGTTTCTCTGTGGCTTTGGATCCTGTCCTGGAACTAGCTCTGTAGACCAGAATGTCCTCGAACTCCCAGAAATCCATCTGCCTCCATGTACAAATGAAAATAAGCAAAAAAAAAAAAAAAAAAGTCTAAGAACAATCTATATTCATCAGTTTCAATGAGATGTTCGTCGAAATATCGAAATGGAATGATTTATTCCCATTCCCACTTGTGTGAAAAGGAAGGAAACGTATCTCTGTCTTACCCAGCAAACGTCTTTGTGGCTTCACAAGCTGGGACCGCATCAGTTTTCTACAGCGCCCAAGGAGTGCTTAAGGAGAGGCCAGTTTCCTCCCGTGATGGGTAAGCATGACTAAAAGGACGATGTCTATCAGCGGAGGGCCAGACTCACATCATGGACAGCCCAGCCTCATGCTCACCCACCGGGCCGCTCGGTGTTTATCCAAGCCTGTTCTGGAAGCGTTTGTGCTCATCTCCTGGGCTGCAGTTTTCCTTGAAACAACCCTTAAAAATACCTCATGAATTACACCATATTTGAACGTTCTTCTTCTCTCGTTACAAAGTAAACAAATATAATAGTCCTTTATATTTCTTCCATAATGTTCTTTTCCCTTGACAATACAAGGAATCATTTCTGTTGGAACAGAAAGGGGGCGGGAGACAACTTAGAACTAGTTATCTAGAAATGAATTTAAATAAGCCAGACATATTTTATTTGAAAACTGCCTCCGTCATCTAGACACATGATGCCATTAGAGGGCATTTCTGCTTACTAGATCAATTTTCATGGAGAAACTGCATATCTGAGGATATCATGTGCAAAATTTTTCTCAGAAAAAAAAAAAAAGAACCAACAGAAATGAAAAGATATCCATTTTTTAAAAATAAATAGGATTTCTCAGTGGCCCCCTTTTGAGCCTTATATTAAAGAATGAGAGCTACTGAGTAAAATTTCAGATTTGTCTTAAAATGAAATACTCAGCTGTAATCAGCTTACACTTGACCCAAAAGCCTCAAGTGCAGGGAGATAAAGGCCCAGGAGAGGGGAGCAGATTCATCTCTCTCTCTCAATGCATGCTGTCTTTACACCCAGCTTTCTCACCGAGGCTTCGCCCTTCAGCGTGTCAAGATGCAATCTGGGGTGGCCTCTGAATCCATTTTATAAAAATATAAGAAGGAAGCACTTGGTTGGCCGCAGGAAGCACTAAACGCAGTCATAGAAGAACTAAATATAGCTCACCCTTGTTCCCATGGGCTCCGCCTTAGCGACCCTGGAAGGCTGAGGCAAGGCTGGCGAGGGGAAAGCTTCCCACTTTTTAAAATTCAGCTGTGTCTTTACGAGTGAATGAATGCCTGTTGCAATTCCTACTGGGTAGTATAGAGGTTTATTCATTGATGAATTCTGTCAGGCACTAGTAAATACACATGACTCTATTAAAATGTGATGGACAAATATATAAAAGATCACCTTAAACTCGCTCACTTTATAGATAGTAACACCAAAATGTAACTAGTCAAAGCATCTTAGTTTTCCAATATATACTAGCAAATTTTAAACTCTTTATACATACAATATTTAATAATTTGCGCCAGAGATTGTCATTTCATTTTGCCAAAATGCAAAATCATGTAAGCATTATATGTATGGCATAAATACATAAGGTTCCTACCCCCCTTTTTATTTGAAGAT
This sequence comes from Phodopus roborovskii, assembly GCF_943737965.1. Lineage (NCBI taxonomy): Eukaryota > Metazoa > Chordata > Mammalia > Rodentia > Cricetidae > Phodopus > Phodopus roborovskii. The sequence continues at coordinate 130,700 of NW_026125023.1, forward strand.
TGTGGGTAAAACCGCAGTGAAATACACAGAGCATTGTTCGTACAGTAAGAGATTTCAGATAATTTCTAGTTTGTCTACTTAACCTCAAGGCTGTTTTTTAAACTATGGAATTAGTTGACAAATTAACGGACAAACTAGCCTTTTTGACATCACAAATTTTTCAAATGGAGAGGAGTCCAATCTAAACAAAGCAACCAAGATATATGTTTATATTTGGACTGAACAGTGTTGGGCATAAGTTACACTAGTGAGGTTCCACGGCCTCTGAGTAGTGAGTGCATTAAAATTTATCAGTTGAGAGAAGGCAGTGGTAAGTAAGGAATTAAAAAGATGTGAATGAATGTGGTCATTGGGGACTGACACTGTACCACCTACCTAGACTTTTGTTTATTTTGATGTGGGGTCTTTCTAAGCACACTGGGCTTGAATTCACTCAGTAACCCAGGCTGGCCATACATTTGCAATTTATAATCTTTTTTTTTTTTTTTTTTCCTCAGGCTTCCAAGTAGCTAGGTTTCAGGCTTGTGTCTTCAGGCCTGGCCTATGGTCCCCTCTTCCACACTAATATCGAAGTTTTTCCTGACATTAAGTGACCTTTATTAAATCCAGCAACTTCCCTCAGTGTGATTAACTATGAAAACCTCAATTAGTGGATGCATTTCCTTTCAGCACAAATAAAGAATACTTCTTTAAATCATCCAGTGCATTATTAACAGCTCCGAGGAATGACCCCGAGTGCCTTTGCATGCTACTTAACACCCCGGTTAGCTTGAGCAGCATATTCTGTTTGCTTTACTTTATATTGAAGTTCTGCTAACCTCTCTGCCCTCTCAACACCCAGGATCATCTCAGTCCTTTTACAAACCCTTCTTCCTCATCCCTGCTTGCATTTTTTTAACGCTAAGTTGTACTAACGGATACCTAATATGTGTTAATCCAGCCTAATGGACACTACACCAATTGGAAAACTCCGTTTTCCTTTCCTTTCACTGCCTAGATCCATCATTCTACTCCCTGCTTTTGTAAGATGAAGTAGTTTTGGATGTCTCATATCGCCGGAATCCTCCTCGGCAGGTCTCCCTGTGACTAGCCTGCTTTCCTTAGCGTGATGACACTATAGTGTCATAAGTGGCAGTATTCCTTTTATAATATGACGCATATTCTACATTGTGTCACCTACCAATGAGGGCGAGCTGTTTCTAAACCTCGACTTCTGTGAGTAAGACTTTACCCACACACAGGCCTACGCACACATACGTAATATTTTTAAAAGTTAAATCTTTAAAAGAACCAAGTAATTATTATTTTGTTGTTGTTGTATTTAAACTGTAAGAGTTCTTTAAGTATTTTGGAGGTAAGTTACCCTGATCAGATACACGGCTGGTAATTACCCTCCCTCCCTCCTCCCATGGCCTCTACGTTTTCAATTCTTTCCTTTGACATAAGTAGAAAGCCTCTAGTTTGGTCTAATTTCTGTTTTGTAGCTTTACCTCTGGTGTCATATTTAACAAATATCTGCTGAGATCAGAGTCATATACATGTCCGCCCTTGTTGTCTTCCAGGATTCACAGTTTTGAGAGATTTAAACCTCGAAACTATTGTGAGTTGATTTTTCTTGGATGGTGTAACATAAAGTTTCAATTTCATTCTTTTGCAAAATTACTTATTAGAGAAAATCTCCCCTTCCAATTGTATAATCTTGTTAAAAATCAGTTAATTTAATTGTGTTATTATTATTATTAATTTGGGGGTTGGGATTTGAGACAAGGTTTCTCTGTGTTACCCTGGTTGTCCTGGAACACACTTTTTGTAGACCAGGCTGGACTCAAACTGACAGGGATCCGCCTGCCTCTGCCTCGTGAGTGCTGGGATTAGAGGTGTGTGCCATCAATGCTTGGCAAGTCAGTTGATTTTAAACTGATTATGCATGGGAGTATTTCTAGGCTTTCTTTTCTGTGCCATAGATCCATGTGTCTATTATTACACCGATGGCAAATTATTTTAATTACTGCAGCTTTGGGACTATTTTGAAAGTAGAAGTTTGATTTTCCACTTATCTGGATATTCTCTGGTTTCCTCCACTAGTGGCTTGCCAGCTTGGCTTCCCTGGTCAGACTTTTTCCTATTTTGAAGAGACTGCTGTCTTGAGTTTGTATGTGATTTGTTAGTGTATACAAACGGTGACCGACTCATTCATCCTGGCTTTGGATCCTGTATTTCCTATGGAGATCCTGGCCTTGTACAGAAGGGACTACTTCTGCAGATGCTTGCTATATTATATACAGATGAAAAGTTTGAGTGGAGTTAACTTATAAGGGTTATAGACAATATCGCTCTCAGATACCTGCCACTGAGAGGCACACCACGTCAAGACATGTTTTAATGAAGTATATGTGTCTCCAACAAATAAACATTTTTGTTGTGTTAAGTACATAGGAAATGATCGCAAAACTCCGAGAACCCTACAGCCCTTTCTTCCCTGAATTATCTTTCAATACTGAATTCCACAGAAAACTACAGGCACAGCAGAGGTCAGTACAAGAGGCAGGCGAGCGAGACTGTGAAATGCAATTACAGAAGGAAGTCCTTGTGACTACTTTACCACTCAGTGTTGCTATTCTATGCGGCTAACACACTCAGTAAATGGTTTCAATAACATTTACTTATTTTGATTTATTTGAAAAGTTGGGCTTTAATTAGGGACACAACAATTCATCCCCAATTATGAAATTACAAAATCTTCTATATGTATGATCTGTTGGTCTGATTACTGAAAGACTTTCAGAATAACATTTATAGTTCTTTTTTTTTAACATTTTAAACTCTGATTTCCCTTCAACATATGCTTTTTCTTTTTTAATGATAATATTTTTTATTTAAGTTTGAATTTGAAACAAGCTTGTTTTACATATCAATCCCAGTTCCCCACCCTCTCCTCCTCCGATGTCCCCCCAACCCCCATCCTGTCCCCTTCCTGTTCCCCAGGGAGGGTGATAACCTCCCATGGGGGGTTATCAGAGTCAGTCACATCACCTGGGGCAGGACCTAGGCCCTCCCCCATGTATTTAGGCTGAGTGTCCCTCCATAGGGAATGGGCTCCCAAAGGCCATTTGTGCCCTAGGGATACATCCAGGTTCCACTGTCAGAGGCCCCATAGACTGCCCAGGCCTCCAAACTGACAACCATGTTCTGGGGGCTGGCTGGTTCCCCCAGCTGTCAGACTGAGGTCCATGAGCTCCCCTTGTTCAGGTCAGCTGTTTCTGTGTGTTTCTCAAAGCATGGTCTTGATCCCTTTGCTCAAACTCTCCTCTCTCTCTACAACTGGATTCTAGGAGTTCAGCTCAGTGCTCAGCTGTGGGTGTCTGCTTCTGCTTCCATCAGTTACTATATGAAGACTCTAGGATGGCACATAAGGTAGTCAGCAATCTCATTAACAGGGAAGGGCATTTAAGGTAGCCTCTTCACTATTGCTTAGATCTCTGGTTGGGGTCATCCTTGGAGAGCTCACACTAAAAGTTCTAAGGGATGTAGGACTAGAGGGAACATCCGTCAGCATAGTGAAAACTATGTATGAGGAGCCCATAGTCAAGCATCATCTTAAATGGATACATACAAGTAACACTATATAGACTTAACATCTATATTACTTATAATATATATGTGTGTGTGTGTGTATACACACACATATATACACATATATAGACATATGTCTATGAATACGTGCACACACAATAAATGAAATAACAATTTTAGAAGGCCGTACTTTTTAAGTAAGAAATGTTAGATATGAGGTTTTGGATGGAGGAAAGGGAAAGGAGAAATCATGTAAGTATAATCTCAAAAAAAAAAAAATAAAATTAAGCAAATAAATTTTTAACTAAGCAAGCCATGAAGAACAGGCCAGTGGGTGGCATCCCTGTCCCCAGGTTCCTGCCTTGAGTTCCATGAGTAATGGTGTAACGAGTACGGTTTTGTAGTGAGGTAGTCCTTCTGTAGCACTGACCACGCCCATTGGGGGGGTGGAGCGATGGGCGGAGGTGACCTGAGGAAGGAGGTCGGAGGGGCCAGGAAGGCGCTCTCTTTCTGGCGTGACTCGGACAGGAGAGGATCGGGTTGAATTTCCTGGTGTTCATCTGTCTAGGTTGTAAGTTATTTCTCCCTGAATAAACATCTATTCGGCCTATTTGTTTATCCTGACCCTTATTTACCGCAATATAATGGATCATGACTCAGAAGTGTAGGGAATGCCATTAACCCCCAGGTTACTTTTGATCAGTATTCTATCCCGGAAACTACAAGCAAACAAGGACAATGTCTAATATCTTTTGTCTGTACTTTGTCCTTTAAGGAACTGTGTTGTAAGATAGATAGCAGCAATCTATACTAAAGGCCACCCTACAGCTGGGAGGGGGACTCAGTGTACTCCCAAACAGTTGCTTCACTCAGGACCTGAAAAAATAGTATAATTTCTTGATGAGCACAGTTCAGATTCTTTATTGTGCTGTCAATGCACATGGGTGCCTTCTCTATTCATTTTCTCTTTCTTTTGGGGTTGTTTTTCTTTTTATGGTCTCATGTAGACTGTATGTCGCTGAAATCCCCATTGTACTACTCCAGTTTTGACTTGCATTCAGAGGTTCTTTTAGAAGGATATTTAGAATCTTAAAGAGGAAATCTGCCTTCTGACTTCTCAAAAAACACGTATAAAAGTAGATGATACACAGTTCACTGAACAGACAGATCCACAGCAACACAGCAATCTTGCCTTGGCACCTCATGTTATTTCCTTAAACTAAAAACCCACAGACACAAAGACATACGATGAGCACTCCATTTAGGAAACTGTGCCCATATCATCTCTGAACAATTCATTATCATATACATAAAAGCTTAAGTGGAGTGTGTGCTGGTGAAAAACACAGTCATCATATCAGGAATATGAAGTCCTTAAAGGCGTCTTTTGTGGTATTTTAAATAAAAAAATCAGATTTCTAAAGTTTCTTCAATGTCAGTACAATTGAGCATCACAGGCAGTACAGACGGCTAGTTCAACCAGCTCCCACCTGTATGCATGTTCTGTATGGAGACTGTCACTAGATCAACAGCGTAGCGTCCTCAGAGGTTTCTGCATTCCTCAGATATCATTAGCCATTGTTACTTTTCAAGGGACTGAGTAAGAACTATTGTGCATTTCATTAAAAAGGCACCATCCTCTTGGTATAAACAGAAGGCACACACACACACACACACACACACACACACACCCCAGTGGCTTATTTTCCTGCCAGAATACAAATTTCAAATTGTCTCTGTCATCTTAGTATCCCTTTTTTCAGCATTGAGTGCTATTGTTGAAAAGCCACTTGTAACAAATGAGTCAAAGTGAAAACCATGAATTCTGCAGATGGTGGAATAATTCAGTGGGATAATCTGCATAAGCAGATTCATGTTTTCATAGAAAACATTTTAATTTAATGTTTGGCTTTTATCCAAGCTCACTGAACATCCCTAATTTTTTTTCATCTAGTTCCCACCTTCTTCTTAATTAAAAATTGTACTGTGATTAGGATTAATCTTTCCCCTAACAGTGATGTGATTGCACTGTGCTGTGTTGTGTGGTACAGATTTTCCACTGTCATAATTTCACGCAGATATGTAGCTCCATGTCATCACCTTCATTAGAGACATGCTGCTCCCTGTGAGGTGTGTGTGACACAGTTCAGTGTGAACCTGTGCTTCACCAACAGAGAAAGTGGCATCAAAGTTTCTAGGATCAATTTATTTTCAGGAAACAAAAACACTTGGTATTCAATGTCTGGGTTTCCATTAAAACTTCTGTTTGGTTGGCAACTTTTTTTATACAAATTGAAACTTCTCTGACTCAATAGAAATAGCAACCCTTCCCCCTCAGATTAACTTTTGCATCAGGCTGATGATACAGTATCCAAGAAGAGTCCCAAGCCCCAGAGATCCCTGGAATGACAACCAAATTCAAGACTAGTTAGCCAGATTAGTGTTGTGCTGTGAGGAAGTTTGGAATAGTGGCCAGAATTTGTTTCTATTCCGTGCTCCTCTATCTATCTTACACAGGCTTTTGTCTGTTGGCTCCCATGAAACTAGCATATTGATTAATACTGTAATTTGTGTCTAAGATTTTTTTGGAAATTTTATTCCTATTATTATTCACTTATTTGTTTATTTTCTTAACTTCCAAATTTAATCAGTAAAGGCATACGGAAATGGCAAATAATTGGAATATATGAGGATGTTTTCAAAGTCTTTCATACTAGTAGGCAATATAGGGGCCATCAAAAGTACTCACATGGGACTACTGTACCGTGAGTGATGAGTCCTAGACCTAGACCACCCAACAAGCAGCTGCTCTCACCTCTACTGTTTGATCTAGTTGGGTGGTACATCCTTTGACCTCAAGAGAAAGGTATTTCCACCCAAAGGTTCAAAATGATAGTTGCTTAGATTTGAACAGTGAGTTATTTATCTCCTGCCACTCCACCGGACAGACGGAACTCCTTAAATTCTAAGGTGCACGGGTATGGCCCTAAGGGCCGTGTGTCACTAAACACACCATGACTCTGAGGCCCAGAGAAAAGGTTCAGTAGGTCTTGGAAGAAGCTCATGGATTTGCTGTTCTGAAAAACTTCCCGGAGACACTGACACTGTTGATCAAGGAGACATCTGGAGAGACCACGCCACTCAGTTTATTATCATATGCTCTTGCCATGTGTTAAACTGTCATTGTCTATTCCAACATAGGTCCTACAAGCAACTCTCAGGGTAATTACAAATTTTACAGAAATGGTAACTTCCTGCGCATTAGTAAAATTTGTGCAAGAGAATGTGCAGATGCATTCTTGAGTGTGAGACTAAGCGGTATTTATTTATTTGTTTGTTTATTTTTGCAGTACTGAGGATCAAACCCCAGGGCATTGTGTGCCCTGTGTGAGGCAAATGCTGTCAGACTGAATGAACTAGACCCTCAGCCCTTGAAGCAAAGAGGTTCGAGTCTCAGTCTTTCCCTTTTCCTGTTCTCAGTGGAGAGGAATGACAAATCACTACAAAAAGTACAGTTCCTCGCTTTATAAACTGTGAAGGGTACCCATCTCCAAAAGCTGTTAGGACTACGAGATGGATGAAAGCATAGGTGTCTTGTGAACAGAAAACCATTCAACAAATGTCGGCAATTATTATTATTGAGGTCATTAGTGGTTTTACTACGGCTTTTGCCTCTATGAACACTAATTTAGAAAGGGCCCATCATAGTGGGTGAGTTTCGTCGTATAAGGGTGACTTAATTCTTTGGAAGGTATTTTTTTCTACACATGCATGTATACATGTGTACACATAATCTTACATATGAATAAATTGTAAGAACTATGAGTATAAAAGCATCTAAACAACCCATATTGTTTTTCTCTGCATCAGGCTTCATTACTGAGTGTCCCCTATTCACAATTTATTTCAAACATTAAGTACTTATTTCCTCTAGATATCTATGCTTTGAATTTGAATTAATTTCATAGAAACCACCATGTAGTCTATTAGTGTAGTCAAATGTTAGTATAATTTACACTTAGTGGTATAATCAAAATGTTTTAAGTGGAAAGCATCATTACAGAGCCACCTGAGAGTAAAGGCCTATTCTTAACCATTTCAGGACCCTGAAGGTTGAGGCAGAGCTCAAAAGCAAAATGGATGTGTACACTAGGACTGTCTTGGGTGGGGAGGGTTGTTGTGGAGAAGAGAGGGAGGAGAGAAGGGACGAAGGAAGGGAAAGGGATGGGAAGGGAAATTATAAGGCAAAGTGTATATTGATGAAATCTACTGTGGGGACTGGAGGTAAATCAGCAGGGGGTGTGGATTTTATTTTCCAGAAGACCTCGCCGGGGCTACACTGGCAGAGCTTTTCCGTTTGGAAAGCAGTAGTCTCCGATGTTCCGCCTCTGTGTTTCATTTCTGGAATGCTGTCCTATGAGTCAACCCTCCTTTCTCTTCCTGCCCATGCTGACACGGGATCCCAATCCACGACTCTCAAGGGTTATTTTTCCCTCAGCTCCAGCTCTCATGGTTCTTGTGTTCATGTCTAAGTGTGGTGCTGCTGAGCGCTGGGCTTCCCTTTGAGCGGTCAGTGAAAGCGATGTCTAATCAAGAATGACTCTCGCTGCAGGTTTCCTTCCTGTAATTTACTTCCCACTGATTCTGCGGAGGTGATTCCACAGCAAAATGCAGTGACTGTTTAATCAGTTCCCTTGATTTCTCTCCGAAATCTGTAAGAAGATAGTTGGCGACAGATAATGCCCGTCTCTAGGAGGCTTTAACATCTTCGAGCATTTTGCTAACAAGCTCCTCTGAGTAGATCTCTGCTCTAGGCAATAGATGGATGGAGAAATAGCAACACAGAATGTGTTGTTCCCTCTGTGTCCAAACCTAGACAGTCACCCAGACAGAGGAATGCTTTTTTTTTTTTTTTTCTTTTTTTGCATGAAGAATCATAATTGGGCAAAACGTGGCTGAAAAAAAAAATGCATTAATGGTTGTCTTTCCTTCTTTCTTCTTCTCCTCCTCGTCCTGATGTTTGTTTTGTTTTTTGAGACAGAGTTTCTCTGTATAGCTCTGTAGACCAGGCTGGCCTTGAACTCACAGAGATCCGCCTGCCTCTGCCTCCCCTCCCTGGTGCTGAGATTAAAGGCGTGCGCCACCACTATCTGTCTTCTTCCAGACTTTCTTACTGCGGTTTCTGTACAATGACTGTCGCTGTTATAAGTAATAGAAGGGAAGGCCAAAGCCATTTCAGGGCAGACCTGACTGTGCAAGAGGGAATTTCCATTACCACAAAAACTAATGAAACCAGCTTTAGCTGTTTTTGTGGTTGCTTAAAATTGGGAAAGTGGCAAATTTTCTAGGACGGTCTTGGCAGCGGGGTGCCTGTTCCCAGAGCAAATGCATGCTAGTCTGCCTCTGTTTTCCTGCCCACGTAGATGCTGCCACTGAGCATGAAGTAACTGTGGGCTGCCTGAAGTCTGCATGCCTTGCGTACCACAAGGTTCTAGAAGGTGAGGATTGAATTCTTCTCAGTTGTGCAACAATGCTCCATTGCTGTCATTCAAATGAATGAGAGCTTCATAAACAGAGTGTGATACAGAACCTGGTAGCTACATCAAGAGTTCTTTTTAAAGCAGATCTTGGGCGCTGCTGTGTTAGGGCGTATGCAGTGGGTTATACTTGTTTACAATTATATCGCTTCCTTCTCACAGTTCTATTCTTTTTCATGGCATTCCCTAACGTACCTTTTCCTTTCATTTTCCTGGTGCTGGCTTCCAAAGGAAGAATGTCTGAGTGTCCTTGTCAATGCAGTGACTTGTGGGGTCATGGACCTGTTCCTGTATTAAATTTTTAACCTGTGTGAAGAATAGAAAAAGAGGATACTGAAAGGAATTTGTCAAGGGACTGGAGTGGGGGGTGGAACTCTGAATAAAGATAGCTGCCAATACCGGTTGTTTTGTTTTGTTTCTCGAGTCAGAGAAAATCACTATAATTTAATTTTTTCTTTGTGAGATTCTTCTATATGTTAATTGTCATGTGGAAGGTAATAGAAGGGAAAGGAGAGGCTTTTTAAGGCAGATATGGCTGTGTTGTGTGATTTGGGGCACATAAAGAATTCTAGACTCTCCTCCAACAACAGTATAGCAAGGAATCCAGGCAGGCAGAAAGAGGCAGGGGAAAAACAATTGGCCATTCCATACAAGAGGTCAGGCCTGGTAAGCAGATATTAGATAGAAGGTCAGAAGGTTCAGAAACGGAATCTGGGACAAGAAGAGAAAAGCAATTAGAATAACTGAAGAGATTTTATAGAGAATGCTAGATGCATTCTAGTTTATAAGCTGAATATTAAACAGGTATTCTTTGAGCCTAAGTCATGCATCCTGGTAGGATCCTTACTTTACAACCTCAATGTGTCATGATTTTATTTTCCTGTACTCAGTGAGCTCTCAGGGCCGCACAGCCACAAAACAGATGACAAATTCCATCTGTGCTCTGGTTACCTTTCATACATGGTATATTCTCTTTCCCTTGAATTGTAAATCATTCTTTGAAGCGTCAACATTGCTTTTTTTTTTTTTTTTTTTTTTACATATCAAATAACTATACTGGTGATAATGATATTATGTGATCTTCTGGTGTCGTAGAAATTCCTAATATGCATAACATGTTGCCATCTCTGAGTTCAAAAGAGACTTCTGAATTCTAGAAGTTGGCTAAGAACAGATGTCACATCACTGGTAAGTGGAAGGTGTCTCATAATAAGTATGTTGTAAACTAGATTTTGACATCCTCATATGACTTTTATTTTCGTTATATTCTTAATGCTATTAGAAGTCATCATGGTGTTTCCTTTCTTAGCGTTGTCCTCCTATAAAAATAGAAGCTGTGTGTACAAGAAGCTGTCTTCCTGCTAAATCTTTAGAGCCAAGAGAAATAACACTGTGCAGGCTTTTATGAAATGCCTAGTAAACTGTAAAAGTGCTACTTTTCTGGCCATACAATATGAATCAGTATGAATCACCATAATCCTAAAGCTTTGACAGTGCTTTTGAAATTAGGGCCTGATGAGACAATGGTCAAGGATTCCATACAGAAAGAGAATAAAATTTCAAAGCCAAGTAAATCATAAATTCATAATAAAAACGGGAAAATAATACAGCTTCTCAAAAAACAACATGAGGATTTCAGTTTCAGATTTACCCTCTCCTTACTAAGTTATGATCAGTTTTATGCCCGCTACCATTCTTTAGGTCTACCAACAAGAATATTCACAATGTATTCACACTCAGGACCCACACACTGGCCTCTGGGCTCTATTGCACCTGCAAAGTAGCAGCAGTAGATGTCCAGCAGTAGACAGCCAATACAAAACAAACTCAATGATATCTTTGTCTCATAATGCCTTATAAGGAATTGATTTCTTTTAACTTTATACATTGTGTCTTTCTGTCTGCTTATCTGTCTAATTGTTTCTGGTTTTATCTTTTTAATGGGACTTTTATGTGTGCAAATTGTGTGTCTTGTACTTTCTATTTGACAACTTTTCTCCTGTTTGATTGTTTTGTCTTACTCTGGTTTGTTGATTTTTATTTTATCTTATTTCTTTGATGCCTGTTTATATTATAATGAGAAACAAGAAAGGGTGTGAATTTATGTGGGTGGATCTGGGAATTGGGAAGAATCTGGGAAGATTTGGGGCATTAGAAACTACAAGCAGAATATATTGTGAGAAAGAAAAAACTAACTTCAATAAAACAAAAGAATTTAGAGGAAAAAATAGCATGTCCATAGTAGAAAGCAATGTCACTAAACTGAGACTCCTGTCTTTGCACGAGAAGTCACATACAGAAGTTTTCTTTGCTGCTTATTAGTAAAACAAAACAAACTGACAATGAGCTAAACCTTTACAAACCTGAAAATGTAGAAATACACTGTGGCATGCAGGGGAAATCTCACAGTATTCAAGTGAACTGCGGTTATGTCTCCTGTCACAGACAAACATACCAATAACATAGTCCTGAGTGAAAATGTAAAGACTAAAGCTCTCCCACACACAATTCTGACTCTTTCGCAGTGCCGATTTCGGTAGAATAACAAAGGGGAAGATAAACTGAGAAACTCCTAATGTACAAATAGATCTGCAGTGTCTAGCACTTTTGTTTTTAATTTGTAAAACAAAGATAAGGTAGTTATCCCCAGCGCTATAATCACTTTAAACATTTGACACATGCCTAAAAGATTGAAATAAACATTAAGGACCCAAGGGGGCAACTTATTCAGTGCATACCCAAATATGCTACATCTACAGCCACCCCACAACCCTACAAGTCTCAGAGGCCAGAGTGGAGCAAGCTGTCTTCAGAGTGTGACAACACCATTGTGATCTTAATCTTAACATTGGTTCTGATGAGAGGCACAAGAGTTGCACCATATCGGGTCAGTCGGCATTCTGCCAAGGTGGGCAGGAGAGTGAAGTTGAAGTCCTTTTTGCAGGGTGCTTTAAGATGATAATGGCAGCTGTGAGAAAGTTGTTCAGGAGGCCCCACCCATCCCTGAGAGTCTATAGTAGTTAGCAGTGCCTGGGGAGGAAGAAACATTTTCATCAACGATGTGTTAGCTGGGTAGTGAGTTTAACTCATAACAAAGTGCAACAAAATATAATGGGCCTCTGTTTTAGTCTCTTTTCCTGTTGATGATGACAAGGGAGGAAGGGTTTAGCTCATAGTTTAAGGTATAGACAGTCCATGGTGGTGAGGAAGCCATGACATCAGAAGCTTGGATGAAACACAAGGTCACATTATGTCAATAGTTAAAAGAAGGTGGCCATGACTGCACATTGCTTCTGGTAGTTTAAATGAGCAGCAACCTCCATATGCTGAGGTGTTTGGTTCCCAGTTCGTGGTGCTATTTGGGGTGTTACAGAACCTTTATGGGGGAGCTGGTGGAAGCACATCGTTGAGGGTGGGCTCTGAGATTTTATAACCTCGCCTCACTTCCAGTTTGTCCTCTCTATACTGTTTGTACATTTGAAGACGCAATCTCTCAACTTCCTGTTCTGGCCACCTTCTGCCATGCCTCCTTGTCCACGACGGACACCCCCTCCCTCTGGAAACGTAAGTCAGAATAAACTCTTCCTTCCGTTGCTTTTGGTATTTTATTACAGAAACATAGCATTCTTAATACACTGCTGCTTGGTTTGCTTCCCAATAGTCCAGGACCCCCCAGGAATAGAACCAGTGCCACCCAGGGTGAACAGGGCTTCCCACCCCAATCAGAGTAATTAAGGTGGTTCCCCAGGCATGCCCAGAGCACATCTTCCAGGCAATTTTAGATTTTGTAAAATTTCCAACACTAACTAACCATCACCATTACCAAACAAACAAACCAAGCCTCATAAAAATAGAAGCAGAAGAAGGGGGGGGAAATCAATGAGGGTGTAAGCCTATCAAGGGAGGGGTAATCTTGGTTGACTAGTCTTCGTTAGGGCTTCTAACCATGAGCACAGCAACTCTTATAAGGGAAAACATTTAACTGGGGTGGCTTACAGTTTCAGAGGTTTAGTCCATTACCATCATGGTGGGACATGGTGGTGTTCAAGCAAACATGGTGCTTGAAATAGACCTGAGAGTTCGGCATTTTGAGTAGCAGGCAGAAGAAAGTGCAGTGCCACACTGGGTACCGCTTGAGCACATATGAGGCATGTTTCCTCCAACAAGGCCACGCCTGCTAATAGTGCCACTCCCCATGGGCCAAAGCATTCACATGAGTCTGGTGGGGGTCATTCCTCATTCAAACCACCACTACATTGCACGTGTGTGTGTGTGTGTGTGTGTGTGTGTGTGTGAAATACTGTAATGAAAAACCACTATTCTATATAATTAACTAAGCATAAAAAAGGTATCCGGCACTAAGATTTAAATAAGACGATAGAAGGAAAGGAGATGAGAAGTAGAACTGAAGAAGATGGACGAGGGGAATTGCTGAGGAGATTTGACGGGAAACTGAGAAATTCCTATGCTATAAAAAGGAGGAGGAGGGAGTCACGCCACATTCATGTTTCTGTGTGGCTGCTTCCTGGGAACAGCTACCCACATCGACCCCCTTGCCTGACCCATGTGCACTAGTGGGGGAGGAAACGTGTAGAAAAACTAGGCATCTTTGCACTGAAGACCTTCTCTTCCTCGCCAACAGACATTGGTTAAGACAGAAAGAAGCACACAGTAAGAGGACAGCCTTTCCTTGGATCTGCTTTTCTTGGGGTTTGACATGAGAGACTGCATTTTGTGTAGGGCAGCTTCTCAGAGCTCACACTTTAGTTGTGGGGATACATAAGTCACTACTATTTCCTTCATTGAATTCTTTCCGATTACCAGCATCTACTTAACTGGTCTTAGAGACCAGAAGCCTACCTTTTGTCTGTCAGAACAAGGAATGAGTGTTTTAAAGAATATCACCTAACAAATCATGTTCCGGGTATATGCAAATGCACACTAAAATTAATTACTACCATAGAAGCTCTGGGCCGAAATTTAACTGAACATTTCAAGATTCAAAAGTTAAGGTTTCCTTGTGTGGTTTTGGAAGTAGAATTTTTTTGTTTACAAATAAAGTTTGAAAAGTACATTTGTATGTGTTTGGTTTTACTTTGTTTGGAGATACAAGACACTGTTGATTATACAATGTAACATAGCTGTTTTCTTTCCAAATTGCAACAGTTGTGGCTGGGTGGATGAGAGAGGCTGCTTAAGAGATGTATAAGATTCACAAGGGTGGGCTGCCGAGAAGGTTGAGCAGTTAGGATCACTGGTTATTCTTCTAGAGGACACAGGCTCAATTCCCAGTGCCCACATTGCAGCTCTCAACTGTCTGCAAATCCAGTTCTATGGAATCTGATAACTCCACACCAATGCACATAAAAAATAAAATAAACTATAGGAAAGTCAGTTAAAATGTTAAAAAAAAAAAAAAAAGATACACAAGGGCCAGTAAATCAAATAAAACTTAAGGTAGTTAGAGAGCTCCATGCATCCCCTGTTCATGGTACTCGATGCTGTGGTGGGCTTTGTGACAATTCAGTTGCCTAGGTCACCATATATGCCTGTAGTAATCCCAGTAAATCCACTGGTTCAGCAGACCAGACTCAGGCGGGCTGGTCCATTTCTTGGCCTGTATTTGGGTAAGTCATACAACGCACACAAGTGAAGCTCCCTCAGAGGTGCTGAAGAATCTGTACATGCTGTAACCCAACACGACTCTGGTATTTCTCCTTTCCCTGTTGGACTGGTTGGCAGCAAGCCGGAGAAAGTCAGGAGGTCCAGCGGTGCTATTCTGTTGTTCTTTCCGGGCCCTAACAAAGAAGAATGCTTCCAGCACGGCCGTCGAGAAGGTCCGATAATAGACTATGTATCCCAAGCGTTAATTTTAAAGAGCTCTTGGATGGGTTAAAATGTGGAATGGATCACGCGCCAAAACAGCACAGGGGAACCAAGACTCTCTGTCTTTTCTGTTTAACCCGGGGGATTGCATCCTTGAGAGGCAAAACTTTGGGAAGCCAATTGTGAGAGGAGATTTGATATTGTAAGGCTAGACTTCACTCCAGCTGCAGAGCTAAATGTGAATTATACATGCAGCTGAAGGAACTGGGCAGCTGGTTTTAATTAATTGGCAATTTTGAGCTCTTATGCTAAAAGCTACCTTAACGATTTAAAAAAAAATGATATGGGGAGGCTATAGAATTTGAAATATGCAGCCTGAGACAACTGCACCATTATGAACGTGTGAGCTTTTACAGCAATCCATCTCAGACTCGGCCATTACATGCTAAATATTTTGCAGTTATAAAAAAATGATAAATAACAAAAACAACTGAGAATTTTGAGTTTGTTAAGAGCTTTCTGCTTCTGGAAAAATTGTCATTATAACCAGATTTTAACATTGTTTGCTTCTGAGTGAAAACTATAAATATTCCAATTTTCTGGCATAATGTATTTTATGGTAAAAAAAAAAAAAAAAAAAACGATGTTGCCCCCAAATACTCTGAAGAGAAGGGTTTGGCTGATATCAGGATGAAAGTCACCTTGACCTCATGTGACCTTTTCTACATGAGAGTTGTCCATACAGAAACTCTCTGACCTCTCTTGAAGGCAGGTGACTCTAGGACTGCCCAGTTCCAGAGCTTTCTACAGAAAAAAAGAGTCTGGATAGACAGAGCTTTCTGAATTCCTGTGTGAGGTCATTGCATCAGGTATCAACCTTTTACTCAATCAACATTGTTACATTTCTTTCCATT